>NC_044498.1:5422564-5425064 GCF_902362185.1 Chanos chanos
ACCAGCACGCATCTTGCTCAATAAAAAAACGAAACAATTGCAGTGTGATTGGTAAGTGCCGATTTCTTTGGATTCGTTTGCTGGTGTCGCTACATGAATTTAGGAGGAGGAAGAAAGACGCGTCACGCAATGCAACAACACTGCACATAAACATGAACACACACACACACACACACATACACACACACACATAGCCTACAGAGAGAGCAACAGAAACGGGCTGAGTGAGTTTTGTGGTCCCTTTAAGAATTTTTTTTTTTCGGTTCTTTGCTTTTCCGGACGCGATTCTACGATTCTACGTCTTCTGCAATCAGAATGAAAACCCACGTCTCTCGCGACCATCTAGACGCGTGCTAAATAGATTAAACTAATGAGACGTCTGGTGCTACTTCAGGGTAAGCATACGGGCACAGGATAGACAGACAAAATGCGAGAGAGAGAGAGAGAGAGAGAGGGGTGGGTTGGGAGTGGGGGCGGGAGGTTTGGTGGTCAGGTAAACAGACAGGTGATTAAAGTAAGTCGAAAAAAGGCGAAAGAGGAAGAAATGCAACAGTGTTGTAACAGTTTGTTTTAAATATGTGATGGTTTCTGTGCATTATTTATCTCTGTTACAAATTAAGGTGCAGCTGTACATATTCAACTGTTTGCAGTGTGCTAAAACTGACGTTGAACGACAATGGAAATCTATAATTTTAACTAAATTTACCGACAAGCGTCCAGGGGAGGGGGAGGGTGGGGGTATCCCAGTGGTTTCCGTTAGTCTCCTAAGGCTTTGTTGGTTTCATTTTGCTTTGCTCTGCCTCCGTGTCTCGGAATGCTGCAGAAATATTCGCCTTTATATCTTAGTTCTCTGCCATGTATAAATGAATGAATAAATAGGAAGATAGATCGACATACAGTTACACAGGATTGATAAAATCTGTTATTAAAGCGCAAAATTATTCGCAGTGAAAAGACTTGATATGGTAATTTGCATATATATATATGTGTGTGTGTGTGTGTGTGTGTGTGTGTGTGTGTGTATATATATATATATATATATATGTGAGAGGAACACTCTTAGACTCTTTATTAAATTATCCAGTTTTTCTACAAAAAAAAAATGTGTTGACTGTGTTCGGTATCGAATAAAAGAGAAAGTCAAGCTAAATTCCTAAAATGATCCGTTCTAATGTCTCATCTTGTGAAAAAATTGATCAGGAATTGTGGAGATGAAGGTTTTCTAATGCCTTTGTCCGTGAATGCTGCTCAAAATAAAACGTTCCAGCTCCACAATTCCCAGCTGTAAAAAAAAAAAAAAAAATCCCAGTTCAGAACACCTCGAGTGCGGTGCAGAATTCCGGAGCTAAAGGGATGCCCGGTCGGCGCATACAGGGTGGAAAAGAGGGAATCCGTCCATCAGGAGCCAGGGCTGAAGGGTAGGCACCACAGCTGGAGGAGGGGGAGGGGAGGAACTAGAACAAGGGATGGAGGAGGGGGATGAGAGAGAGAGAGAGAGAGAGAGGAAGAGTGAGCGTCAGAGTGGCAGAGTGAGGAAGGGATGCTTTCATGTTGCTCACGGTCCTGCCTGTGCCATATTCACCGCACCGTGTTTCATTTTGAGTGTCGGGTTTGCGTGTCCCAAACAAGCTGTTCTCAGATCAGCCTAGCCATCAGCCTCGTGAACATGAAAGCTTGTGACGAACAGCAGAGACCTGATCTCGGATCCTCTGAGCTACGGAGGGATGAATGTCTCGTGAAAGCTATTTGCAGGTCATTCTTTCGTAGATGTTTCTGGGTCAAAGAGCATGTGTTATTTATGCTTGTGGTTTCTTTTTCATCTGTGGGTCCTTTTTTTCTCTCGCTCTCTGTCACTTCTGAGTTGGCACTCAGTGATATTGTATTTTACTGTTCACTTCCAGACACAAAGTCTTGGTTTCTCTCTTGGTTTCGGTCTCACATAATCAGGCGGGCACATTTGACAAAGCCCTGATATGTGCACATTGAACATGGTTGATTATAGACAATATCAATATAATATCAATATAATATGTGGTTGATTATAGACAATAATAATATAATATCAATATAAAACATAGTTGATTATAGACAATATCAGTATGATTTTAATATAACCCATGGTTGATTATAGACAATATCAGTATGATTTTAATATAACACATGGTTGATTATAGACAATATCAGTATGATATTAATATAACACATGGTTGATTATAGACAATAGCAGTATGATATTAATATGACACGTTTGATTATAGACAATATCAGTATGATATTAATATGACACATGTTTGATTATAGACAATATCAATATAATATCAATATAATACATGGTTGATTGTAGACAATATCAATATAATATCAATATAAAACATAGTTGATTATAGACAATAGCAGTATGACATTAATATAACACATGGTTGATTATGGACAATATCAGTATGATATTAATATAACACGTTTGATTATAGACAATATCAATATAATATCAATATAATAC
>NC_044498.1:5432564-5447564 GCF_902362185.1 Chanos chanos
AACTTTGCTGTCATTTGATCAGTAAACATCTAATGAGAAATCTTTTTCCTCTCTCTCTCTAGTCTGTATCTATGTGAATAAGCAGGTGAACACGGGGCCTAATCTGGACAGACAGAAGGTTATGCAGCTACCGGATCACCTGGGTCCGGCCCGGCCGTCTGTGGTTCTGCAGCAGGCTGTACAGGGCTGTATCGACAGCGCCTTCCAGCAGAAATCTGTCTTCACCCTACTCACACAGGGCTACGGAGGAGAAAAGATATCAGGTACCACACACACACACACACACACACACACACACACACACAAAACCTGAGCTTCGGTACTGTACTCTAATCCCTTTATTATGGTCCAGAAGCATTCTGAAGAGCGGACGAGTCAGATTTCCTCCCGCTCATATGTAACCAGAGGCTTTTTACTCCTCACTCCACATACTGATGGATAAATATAGGATCTTTCTGTAATGTTGTCAACAAAACCCGTCCAACAAAATATCATCCAGGATTTAAAGTTTTCTCTCTCTCTCTCTCTTTCTCATGTATGTATTCCTTACTCTCTCTGTCTCTCTCTTTTACTCCGTTTCTCTCTCTCTCTCTCTCTGTCTGTATTCCTTACTCTCTCTGTCTCTCTCTTCTTTACTCTGTTTCTCTCTCTCTCATGTCTGTATTCCTTACTCTGTCTCTCTCTTTTTTACTCTGTTTCTCTCTCTCTCCCTGTCTGTATTCCTTACTCTCTCTGTCTCTCTCTTCTTTACTCTGTTTCTCTCTCTCTCTCTCTCTTGTTTGTCTTGTGGCTCTCTGGTTCAGCTACGTTTGATGGGAAGCAGCATCTGTTGAGTTTGCCGGTGGTGAACAGTGTCGGTTACGTGCTGCGTTTCCTAAAGAAGCTCTGCAGGAGACTCCTGTGTGAGAACCTTTTCAGCGACCAGCCCATCGCGCCTTCCTCGTCCTCTCCCTCCTCTTCGTCCTTCCACGCCGACAAACTCGCCGACGGACAAGCCAAGCCCAGTAAGCGCCCCCTTTCTTATACCTCCTCTCGTCTCGCTTTCTCCCCTCTCTTCGTTCCTCTCGTCCTCTGACGTTCCCCCTCCTCTTCGCTCATCTTCTCTTCTCCTGTCTTCTCCTCACTTCTCCTCTCTCTGTTGTCGAGGCTGTTTGGTTGTGAGGTGAACGGAGACCCAGTGTCTGGGCTGAGGCAGGTGTCTGAGTGCCTCTTCAGTGGGCTCCCATATGGATTAGGGCTGTTGGCCCAGTCTGTATGTGTGTGTGTGTGTGTGTGTGTGTGTGGGTTTGGGGAGTGACTGAGAGAACTCGGGGGGGGATTAGCTGATTAAGTTGAGTATGACGCAACCTCAGACTGCTCTGGCGCCGTGACGGCGTTTCCGTGGTGATTTAGCCTTGAGTCAGTGGTTAATGCACCTCGGAGAGGGAAATGACCCCACGAGAACACATGCAGCTCTCTGCACAGAGAGAGAGAGAGAGAGAGAGAGAGAGAGAGAGAGAGACACAGAAGGCGGGATTAATCGGCAAGTTTCTAGACTCTGGGATTTGCTGGTGATCTGTCATAAACCATGAAACAGATTTATTTACACGCGTGTTATGATTTTAATTAGGTCTCTCAGTGTTATTCGACTCTGTATTTTCTACCCTGTCGTTCTCTCTCATGCTCTTCCTTTCTTTTCAACCCCTTTTCGACTCCACCGATGTCTCTGGTTGTTATTCTCTGTTGCTTGCTCTCATTCAGTTGACCCTTTCATTCCTTCACTAATGTCTCTCTTCATATGAATTGATCGTCTGGGCTCTGGTGAAAGCATTGACACTGTTGTTTCAACATTAATGGCCGTATCTTTTTCAGAACGTAGGCTGGCACATACAGGCACACACACACACACACACACGCACACACACACACACGCACACGTAGACCAGTATTACGTCTCATTAGTCATCAATATTTTGGATTCCTAAGCAGCCAGTCTGTCTCACCCTCACACGTTTGTCATCTGCTCTCTCACTCTGTCTTCCATATGACGCTTTGTATTCCATATGACGTCCGGGATTTGATGCGATGCTTTGTCTGTTGACATCATCGGACGGGAAGCAACCGAGTCAGTTAAGACCTCTCTTTTGCAGCAGATTCGTCGATGGGTGACGATTACCATGGGGACCACATGGACCCTAAGCGCTACTCTGTTGATCCCAGCGACTCCGCCTTCGGTGCGATGACGTCGCCGTACGCCGCGCCCAAACCGGCCTACGGTTTCCGCTCTGGCCCTGCCTACTCTGGGGGCGTGTGCAGACAGGCGGCCAGTCCCAGTGCATTCCAGGAGGGAAACAGAAGTGGTAAGATGGAGGGATGATGTGTCTGAGACTCACCGCAGCCCCCTGGTGGCCTTGGACGGTGAATCTAAAGTGTTACTGTAAAGCGCAGCGTTTTCAGACACGCTCCAGAGATGCTTTAAAGGGAATTTAGAATGAGCGTGAGTGTTTTTCCCATTGGACAGTTCCATTTAAAAACAAGAAATAGCTCAAATCAAACGCTTACAGAATTGCCCTGAGCAGGTCGGTAAGGAAAAGGAATCTAAGGAAATCTAAGAAGGCGATTGGACAACTGGACAAGACTCAGTTGACTGTAAAGTGATGACTGACGGTAATGACTTAGCGTTCGGCATAACGATGTGACACATTCTAGGATAAAATCCTGTTTTGTAAAAACCTACCTTTCTTCTCTGTCTCTCCGCTCCAGCCTACAGTCCATCCCCAGATTCTGGTGAGGCCAAGCCTCCGCCCAGTAAAGACCCGTCGCGCTGGACGGTGGAGGAGGTGGTGTGGTTCATTAAGGACGCGGACCCCCAGGCCCTGGGGCCTCACGTCGAACTCTTCAGAAAACATGTGAGTACTGTCAAAGTGCTTACCTCTCCATTTACCACACTGTTCACTGTATATCTCAGCATATCCACGGTTGGGATGAGTAGGTATTTGCCGTGTTTGAATGACTGGTCATGTCCCAGCATTTTTCAATGAGAAGAGAAATAGGAGAAGAGAAGGAAATGGGACAGGAGAAATGATCTAACTGTTTTTGTGAGGCATTCATGTGATGTTTGTTTGGTATAGTTTAAACACACTGAGTCCTGTTAGACTGTCAGTTACTTCAGTGGAAACGGACACAAGGATAAAGGAACTTATGCAAGAGTATCGGAACAGGGCCCATCATTCACATAGTTCACTGACACGTTCACCCAAGTCCTCTAACATGACACGTTACACCAAAAACTACACATGTACTCCAGTCATGTTTACTGCTGGTGTCACAGCCTGTGTGAAACTGTAAAGACAATCTAAGCTCATGGGCCTTTGTGCGTTACAAAAAAAAATTTCACACAAGTCACTGGATGTCATATAACATATATAATAATAGTTAATAGCATATACTAATATCTCCTGATCTTGCTCCTGGAGTCGCACAGCTTCACGCATTTCTCCCTGATCTCACACAGCTATTACAGCTTATCAAGGGCTTGACAATTAGCTCATAACAGGAATCAAGTTAAAGATCTGAAATATATGGTGCTGTTGGTTTCCAGGGGCAACCAACTAGTGTCATATACCACTGTCATTAGCATTCGCAGTTCTGATGTTGTTGTATTGGTTCCCTCCTTTAGGAGATAGATGGAGATTCCGATGTTGTTGTATTGGTTCCCTCCTTTAGGAGACAGATGGAGATTCTGATGTTGTTGTATTGGTTCCCTCCTTTAGGAGACAGATGGAGATTCTGATGTTGTTGTATTGGTTTCCTCCTTTAGGAGATAGATGGAGACGCCCTTCTCCTGCTGAAGAGCGACATGATAATGAAGTACTTGGGACTGAAACTGGGGCCCGCGCTTAAACTCTGCTACCACATCGACAAGTTAAAACAGAGCAAGTTCTAACCCAACTCCTACCTTACCCTACCACACCCAGCCTCTCAACTCTCACCTGCCGCATGTCACGCCTCCCAAAACACACACAGGGATGGACTCAAACACAGTATTTATGTTTGAAACGATTCGACTTTTTACGGTTTTATTTACAGACAAGACCTTTAATATTATTTTTGTAAGTCTAGATTTTTCAGATCTCTCGCTCTCTCACTCTTTTTTCCTCACCTTAATGAACCAGACAGAGACTTTTTTTTTTTTTTTTTGCTTGGTGGTAATATAATTGTTTGCTTGCCTCTACCTTTTGTAAATGGACATCTGGAATTTCAGAAAGATATCCTTGATGTGAATGATACTGCAGAGCAATGGTGAGAGTTTGAGGAGTCTAAACGTTCTTCTAGACCCTCAGAGAAAGGACACTTACTTTTTTTAACTCACGAGAAAGATCAGACAAGTTTGGAGAATTTCTCCCGTCCAGGAGTGATGGGGGAGTCGGTGCCGCTGCATCCCGAAAAGAGCTCTGAATTAAACTGTTAAAATGCCAAAAACCCTACAGCGTGCTAAGACGTCACTTTAGGGGACGTAAACAGACGCGGAACAGGAATCGGGACTCAATTTTTTTTTCTGGTCCTCTGTTTCTCGTTCAGTAGGACAACAATATTTTTAAGTCCGTACACGCGCAGCCCTCTGCTGGTGACTTTGAGGCACTGCAGGGCTTTGCGGGTCGACAGCTCCACAGACCTCAGATACTGAAGCCTGCCTACAGCTTATTCAGAGAGCAGCTAAACAAGAGGACAGTCAACAATACAAACACAGGGAGATCGCACGCAATTTTCACCATTTAACCAGCAAAAGCCAGGCACAAATACAACCGGAGAAATTACCATCCCTATTAGCAAACATCAGGTTACCTGCGGAGCTACCGATGTCTACAGGAGACGAAATACATCGACATGCTGCACTTGTACAAAAAAAACAAACAAAACAAAAACACTCATTCGACAGGTAATGTTTCAACCTGGCGACCAACAATGGAAAGTCCCACAGATAGAGGGACGAAGAACCACATAACTAATCGACCAAACGCAGGCAGGTCTGTAGCGAGGTGCTTTCTCTCAAACAAGAACAATCTTGAGTCACTCTCATCTGCCGCAGCCAGTGCTACTCAGCCAAGTTAACTGACAAACTAACGGTCCGATGACTCGCGATGTAGATATAGCAGTAGTGCGGTCACTGTCTGTCCCAACTCGCTTTTAGGTTGCCACCCCCCCCCCCTTTTTTTTTTTTTTTTTTTTTTTTTTTTGCCAACCTGGGTGTAAAAATCCGTTCGGAAGTATTCTTATGGTGGACGAGGCCACAGTAATTTGTGGATATATTTTATTCTCACCTGTTTAGAATACTTTTAATTCGTTTACAGCCTAGCCTAGACCTACATACCGCAAATACTTCATACGTGTTTGAGCTGGTTCTGGCATGGGGAGCTGGGATGGGTCGTTCACGACACAGGATTTCTCATTTACCGATAAATTGAGCCAAAAAAGGTCTGACCTGTCCCGCAGAAATGTGCATAAGCTGTTTTCTCAGTGGACAGTTTTGCCTTTTATCTCAGGCTGTTGGGCTAACTGAAGTCCTGTTTTGTGGAGTGACCCATGGACTGGTTTGTCATGTAATTCTAAATTCAAAGTTGAGTGCGTGAAGTGTTCTCTTTCTGTGTTTAATGTAACAGGTGTCAAAAATGTGTGTGGAATACACACAAAAATTAGACAGTGGTGGATTTTTGTCTTTAAAACGCCACGGTTCGCCTCATCCTGATTACCTTGAACCTTAAACGACATGTTTGGTACAATCAACAACCAGAGGGGAAATTTGTGCATTTGCAGACATTCCTAAACTGTTAAGAGATATTTGACCTTGAAGGTGTCAAGGTGACCTTGAGAAGGCGTTTTTTTTTTCCCAGTTTGTGGCTCGTATGCAGTACCTGAGTGTGACGCTTTTCTAATATAATGTACCTGCATTTTCTCATGTAAATATTGTCATCTATATTCAAGCAACAAATGTATAACCAAGAGGGAGATGATAGTCATTATGGAAAAAGTTTTGTTTTGGTAGAGTAAGCAAAGATATGCAGTTCATATATATATATATATACATTTATATATATATAAATAACAAATGAAAGAAAATGAAATGATGTTATTTAGATTCACATTGTAATGTGAACACTCTGCTTAAAATATGTAATCAGCTTAACTGTGGAATGCTTTGCTGTTCTAAGTTTCTCTGCCTCCCAATAACAATACATACCCCATCCTGCAACCATTTACTGAATTAGAGTCTGTAATACAGCGTTCAAACAAACAAACAAACAGTCACAGCGTACCTCATCTGTTTTCAGTTCCCAAAGTCTTTCTTTTTTGTGGAAATTAAAGAAGCAAAAAAACAAACAAACAAAAAAAGAATACATTTTGTGAGAGACATTCCTTTGGCAGGCAGTCTGTGATAGCCGTGGGAAGAGTCCATCAGACCTGATTCACCCACTGTTTTGAGCAGTGTAGTATCCAAAAATCAAACAAAAAAAAAAAAGGGAAAGAAAGTATTTTTTTCTTACTTTGGATATTAGTGATACCATAAAGTGTCTTGGTTGGGGCATAGACTAGACTAGAATAGTAACTTTAGGTTCAAATTCTGGCCTTGGCCTACCAATATTCGCTCCTGTGCAGGAATCTATGAGTTGTCTGCAGTTATTTAAAAAAAAAAGAAAAGAAAAGGAAATTATTTGAAGGATCTGCTAAATGAATAAACATCTCACTTACTTGTACATTTTTTATTTTTGTTTTTTTTAAAACTTATCTTCTCTTTAAAATTCTCTGTCTCTCTTGCCCTTTTAGCAAATTCAGAATGCTAACAACACACCAGAAGCTTGCATCATTCTCTCTGTGTGATGAAACTTGTTTCATCCTAAATTCTATGTGTTACAGCGGCACTTTTCTCTACCTTGTGCTTTTGAGTGCATTCTCCCTTTGTAACCCTCGCACTAGCTCTGTTAGTAACATTTTACTTTGACTGCTATCTTTAGGTTGAATTAGCACTTTTGCTAGCATTGCTACCATCTGTCATTACTGCTTTGGCCAATTAATGACATTAAGAATTGTCAAAGGAAAGATTCACCACTTTCTTTTTGTTCGTTTGATTTTTGTTTGCGGCTCACTGTTGTGTTTTTAACTGAGCATCCGTTGTTTTTGACTTGATACATCCCTCTGGCTATGATAGCTGAGTTTCAAAGAGGCTAATGTTAGCATCCTCATAGCTACATAACATAACGAACACAATGAACTAGCCAAACCCTGTTCGTTTTCTTGCTTCCAGCTAATGGTGCTAGTTACTGAGAGTTTGAAACTCAGGTTCCAGAGCCAGGACAATGCATCAAAACCTCACTTAATTATTATTGTTATTATTATTATTATGTTTTTTTTTTTTTTGAAGGGGCGAACCTGTTCTTTAAATATTGCTTTAAAATGAAGCATTAAAAAGCATATGCATCTGCTTAGCTGATCTTGTGTGCCTCTGACTGCTATAACTGAAGCAAGAACACGTGATCTGATATTTGTAAAAAAAAAACCAAAACAAAACAAAAAAACAAGCAAAAAAAAAAAAAAAAAACCCAAACAAACAGGCTGTGTGAGGCAGGCGATTGGTCGAAATAGAGTGCTACTGTTTTTTGTTTTTTTGTTCTTTTTTTTCCTCCTCGTAGCACTCAAGCTCTTAACGATGTTTTTTGCTTTTGTGTGTGTTGACTCCGTGCGTGTTCGCTTGCTTCGACGTCCTTTTATACTGTGTTGGATACCGTATGTGTACATTTACAAACAAACGCCTCTCTACATGACAACACGCCATATTCTGCCATGTGGAATGACAACTATTCTCTCTCTCTCTCTCTCGCTCTCTCTCACACACACACGCACACACACACACACGTATATATATATATATCAAAGAAGAAAGTTGAATTCTTTCTTCTTCTTTTTTTTTTTTGTTGTTGGTTATCTTGTTTTTGTTTTCTGAGAATCTTTAGTTTGTACACTGGTTCACTGTACAAGAGTGGGTAGGTGGAAGGGCAGGTGTGGTTGAGGGGGGGGGGGGGGGGGGGGGGTTCAAACAGACCGTTCATTTTCATGTTGGTGCTACAGTACAACTGTATTTAATGATAATTGTTGATTTTTAGTCACATGATTTTTCTCTCCCTCCCCCACCCCCCCCCCCTTCCTCCTTACTCCCTTTTTTTTTTTTTTCTCTCAGACTGATTTCCTTTGGTTTCTTTAGCTTCAGTGTTGTGTAATATTGTGATTAAAGACAGACCCTGCACTACGTGTCTGTTTGTGAGATATATATTATTGGAGCATTACAGTTGCATCAGAATAAAGCATTAATGAGCACTCTTACCACCCGCTCTTCTCTCGTCCCTGCTTTCACCCCCTCTCCTCTCTGTGACGTCATTGTCTGAATGGTACTCTGAGGACCGCCGGGCAAACCCCCACACCCTCCTCCAGGCCTCATCACTGGATCGCCGCTGCGGTGACAAATCACCCCAGTGTTCTGATTGGCCGGGGGAGATGTCAATCGCGTCAAAAGGCCCCCACAGGCTTTTGACTCTGTTAATGTGTAGGGTGGAGAGGTAGGTTATGGAGTGGAGTCTGTCCGCTCTAATCTCATCATCTCTTTTGAGGTCCCAGGTGAAGGCGGGATGGGTAAATATATATATTTCTAATAGTTCTAAAGGATAGTGCATTAGAGCTGGAGAGTCCTTTTCCTGAATCTTAATAGAGAGAGATTTTTGATTTTTGTATTGGACACAGAGCAGCTTAGTATCTGATTGTGAGAAAACCCAAAGAACCACTGAGCACACCGGCACTTCGGGATTCAGACTGATAAACCCAAAGCCATTGATCCAGTCTGAACTGGGAGGGCAGGCCCCCTCTGTTTCCCACCAGCATACATAATATGTTTATGTGTGTGTCTGTGTGAGAGAGAGAGAGAGAGAGAGAGAGAGAATGTGCACACCTTAGTAGCTGTCACACAGGTTTTAAAGCAGCGTGTTTAAGCACTAAAGCTAACAAAAAAGAAATTAAAAATAATACCTGAACCAACTTGTCATAATGCAAATGTTTCAAAATTCTAAATGCATCTTCGATAGTCTGCATATATTCTGAAACAAACTACTTTTACTTCAGTTTTGACCATCTCTCATTTCTGTTTGTTTGTTTGTTTTTAGTGTTTCAAGACATCAGTAAGTTAATAATCACACTGTCACAACAAAACAGCAGAGGAGAACTGAGTGTTGCTGCCCAAATACACACGGTAACACTGTCCCCGCCCACACATACCTGTATGTAACTCTTACCACCACAGACAATGTTGTGGTTTGTCCATGGCGTCTGATTGGCAAAGGTCAACGATTGGCCATCCATCAGAACGATGCATTCCATCAATACGATCTTATCGCTGTGGAAACGCGACATGCTCAATATTGATCTTCATCATCTCTCTGCCCCTTAACAGACAAAGAGAGGTTATTACCGTTTAATTATTCATACGTGCCATAAAGCCGTGTTTTTGTCACCCCGCATGGATTTTCATCAGTCTCTCCGCTGGAGACGGTTTATTTCTCATAGCAGTGTGGACACAGTACTAGACAGAATCATTACAAACATACAGTAGCCTACAGCTCTCTGACTTCAGCTCTCTCTCTCTCTCTAATGTTACTCAGGCTTACATACGGACGCGTTTACAGAGTTCTGAACATTTTTCAGCGTATTTTTTAGAGAAAAGCCTGCTAATTGTTTTTTTTAGAAAGTTGGCTTTTTTTATACTGATGCCTACAGACCCATACAATGAAAGCAAGCAAACAAACAAACAAACAAACAAAAGCAAACAACAAGGAGGCTTGGACTTATCTCATCAAATCAATGTTCTACTAATGTTTCAGTAAAGTAATATTATGCTGATTTGTGTATTATCGTCAGTATCAATTCAAATTTCTATTTAACTGTCAATAATGTTATATGGATATTAACATGTCATCTGGAATGTTCTGTGGAACGTGTAGGGTCAAAACCAGTTGACAGATATTATGCCATCCAGGTCAATTATCCGTACAAAACGCTGCAGTTTGCATCTGATGCTGTTGAAAGATTTTTTTTTATAAAAGCCTGTACATCTTTATGGAAGACACGCCCAACGTCCAGACAACGCCTCAGTCGCCCCAAATGCCTCATTCACCCAAACAATTAATTATTCAAGAGGAGAGCGACCAAAAGGGACCGCGTCGCTTTAAAACCACATGACCTCTGGTGCTGCGGGATCATGGGAGACGGTCTCTTGTTTACGCACGTGCTCAGCTGTGTGTGAAAGCCACAGAGGAACTGAAAACGCACTGACAGTGACAAACAAACTGTGGGGGGCAAATATCTGCACAAATATCTTATTTTTTTTTCTCCCACCTCATCAGTCCTATATCAGTCAGTATGAGGATGTATTTTTAATTCCCTTTTCATGTTTATTGCTGGAGACTATGGTGAAAAATGCATAACTGAAATTTTAGTGGCGACTGGTGCCGAATCACTGGAATATGTCGTCTGATCTGTTAAAAATAAGAGACAAAAAAAAAAAAAAAAAAAAACGAAAAAAAAAAAAAAAAAAAACCCAGAATGTCCCCAGTGCATTTGGTCGTCAAGGAAAATTACAACACATGGAGAGTTTCAGTCCAAACCGCTGTTGTAACAGGAGATTAATTACGCTGTCCAGTCAGCTCTTCTGACAAAAATGCTCATGGACACGAGGATTTTATATATACATGTATATATATATATATATATATATATATATATATATATATATATATATATGTGTGTGTGTGTGTGTGTGTGTGTGTGTATGTGTGTGTGAGAGAGAGTGATATGTGCATTTTTCACTTACCATGTTGTCCCACAGTATACATGTAGATGGCGCTATTGTATAAAGAAATTTGCCGTTCGGCTCTCACACAGTAAAACTCCACAGTGCATGTTCTTAATCTGATCATTTTCTCCAGGGGTTTATAATCAAGATAGAGGAATATAGCACGTCTACCGACCAGGATAAATAAATAAATAAATAGTCGCAACTCAGTCCATAGCTTAGTAAAATCTGTGTGTGTTTTAGATTGATCTGATAGCCCACTGGCTGCTACACAGGTAGCACTCCAATGTTAAATTTAGTCGGGGAGAGTTAAATATAGTTATAAAAGAGACTGAACAGTTCATGTGAGGTGAGAGCAGGACCACACAGAGTAAAATGAACTCTCTCAGAGAGTTAATTCAACACTGGCACATGTATTGTGGATTAGAAAGCAATGGGAGCATGAATTTGACTTCCAAGGACCTTATACTGTGCTATGTTCGCATATGTAATCAATAATTTATTGAAAAACTCTGACATAAGACTGATCTGCAATGTCTATTGTCTAGAACATTCTGTATAACTCTATATAGCTTCATCGATGTTTGTTAAAACTACTCGTCCCATGACGAGCATGTTCAAAACACAATATCGGCCATACGGAACACCGACACGATTCTTAAATCAATGGTCATGAGACCATTCGTCATTTGACTGACAACCAAAAAAGGAGAAAAAGAAAGAAAGAAAGAAGAGGAAAGAAAACATCTGTCCCAATAGAATATTGCAGTCAATATTTCACACACAAATATTTTGTTTTTTGTGCAGTTGTGTTGAAGAATTGGATATAGTTGTATTCTGTCCTCCAAACTGAGTTATTTCTACAGCTGTGTGATCAATACTAATAGAGATCTCCTCGTGCATGAATTGTGTAAACGTGAAAATGTTTGCACACTATTAAACAACAGCGCCAGCCGAGTGATAAAAATCAATGTTATGAGCGAATTATTTTTAAACTAAGGTGCCATATGCTTTACTGCTCCTCTGCTTTGTGTTTGATATTTTACAAGGGAAAACAAACGCTTTCTCTCTCTTCTGTACCGCGTGGCGCCTTTTAGTCCAGGCGACTCTTAATTAGGACTTGAGCGCGAATCGAGCTAAACGGAACACATTTCACATTCCAAAGACTTGTTTTCTTCTTCTTTTTTTTTTCCCTTTTTCTTTACCCGTGATCCTGTGTTTCCGAGAATAAGTAGCCTATGACCTTCTCTCTTCCCTCAAGTGCCAAGCCTTTTTCAGCGTCAGCGGTCGCTAACGGAATTTACTTAATGTTTGCAATGATTGACTCGAATAGATGGGAGAAACACAGAGACGAGAGACTACCTTGGGTCGAAAACGTGGATTCTGATCCTTTTAATCATGTTAAATGAGGTGTGCCGAAGCAAGTGAAAAATATTTCAGCTGTCAGAAATTATACATGTTGGTCCTGAGGCCATTAACTGACACGGTCTAGACTATTCCCCTCTCTTCCTCTTCTTCCTCTTCCTCCTGTTCTTCTTCTTCTTCTTCTCTCTCTCTCTCTCTCTCTCTCTTCCACTTCCAGTATCTCTCTCTCTCTCTCTCTCTCTCTCGCTCTCTCTCTCTCACATACACACACATACACACACAGAGGAACAAATAAATCCCTTGCTGGACTGTAGGGTTGGCTCTTAAAAGCACCTCAAGGCTAAACTCATTATTTGTGTCTCTGCACAGCCAGGCGTGTGAGAGCGAGCGTGTGTGTGTGTGTGCGCGCGCGCGTGTGCGTGCGTGTGTGTTCGCTTGCGTGCGTGCGTGCGTGCGTCAGGTTGGGTGGGGATGCTAACAGCCCCCTGTGCTGTAGAGATGTCACTGTGTCAGGTTACTGAAGAGAACACGCCACGGTGCAGTAGGAAAACAACACACGCTACCGTGCCGCAAGTCAGACAAACAAAAGAGAGAGAGAGAGAGAGAGAGAAAGAAAACTTAAACAAAAGGGGAATAGAGGGATTTAGCACAAAGAGCAGAACAATCTAAGCAGATCTAAAATGAATAAACATATAAATAAATAAATAAATAGAAAAAAATTGAGAAAATATAGAATGAATTTCCTCCGGGCACTGACAACATCCATAAACTGGGGATATGGAAGTACAGCAGTCAATAACACACACGCACGCACAGACACACACACGCACACACACACACAGACGCACACACACACACACACACACATGCACGCGCGCACACACACACACGCACACACGCACACACGCACACGCACGTGTGCACACACACACACATGCGCGCGCAAACGCACACACAAACACATGCACACACACACACACACGCACATGCGCGCACACACACACACACACACGTACACACACGCACATGCATACAGAATAAGTAAAGCTTGTGTTCATGTACACTGGGGATTAACCCATTCAATGCCAATGTCTGCACCTTTCCTACAGGGCACTGAGCAGACCATGTCAATGCAAAGACAGATAAACCTTCTCTAATCCCACTCTGGTGCAATGAAATAATTTTTTCTTTCTTTTTTTTTGTTTTTAAAAATCCACATTTGAAAGTCGCTGTGTAGCTATTTACATAAACAGGTCTCTGTTTCAGTCTGTACTGGATCAGCAGGGCGTACTCCACGAAGCAGTAAGATTTGTCTGTTACCCAGACGACTTCAGTCACAAGTCCAGACTGCCCAATGGGAACGTTCCTTCGCTCTTCTCCTATTGGACAGTTTTTCCGTTTTGTTTTCCGGGCCATCTGACAAGTCCTGCTTGTGGAGTTTGTTTTTCTTTCTTTCTTTTTTTCTAAAAACGGTGATGATGAACAAAGGACTTCAGGGAACAGAGAAAGAGAAGACTGAAGACTCTCGTGCTTCTCCTCCGTAGTTTGCACTTTGTGAAATGGGAAAATGTTGCACATTATAAAACAGCAGAGTCAGTCAGGAGATAAAAAACATTGTCATGTCTGACTTGCATTTCAGACAAAGGGAGCGTGTGTTTTATGCCCTCTCTGCTTTCGTTTGATATTTTACAAGGAAAAACAAACTCACGCGTTGAACGGAACACTCAAACTCACGTGTTGATCATCTGCCTTTGTGGACTGATATTATGAACTAAACCACTTAGTTCAGTTGGTGCATGTTTTTCCATATGAAATTTGGCCTGATAAAAGTTGAAATTCACCATACATATTGTGTGTGTGTGTGTGGGTGAGAATAAGTTTTTGGAGTTATTAAATTGAACTGGTTATATTTAGTTTAAATATACTTTTAGTGTTGTACTTTTTTGGAGTTGTACCATTGTGGTAACACATTTTATGTTCTATTTTCTCTAATTCCGTGTGTTTTGCTTCCCATATCAATCACATTAAATATGGGTGATCAGAAAAGAAAATCTGATTGGCTGAAAACATCGGCCCTGCTTATTTAGATGAATGAAAACAGAGCTAACAGTTAAGACATTTTCTTTTCTGATTGTCTGTGACTGAGACAAGAGAGAGAGGGAGAGCAAGAGAGAGAGCGAGAGAGAGAGGGAGGGAGGGAGGGAGAGAGGGACAGAGAGAGAGTTCTTTTTTTCTGTGTGAGGATGGGGTTTGAGTCGTATGGACACTTAGTGCATCCCTCTGAAGACGGAGCCGAGATTTTAATCGTTTTATCTTAATGAGCCGTAATGGTTTTGACGCCGGTCTGAGCTTATCACCTAAAGACAAATTAAAGTATACTCAGCCTAGTGTGTGTGTGTGTGTGTGTGTGTGTGTGTGTGTAGGTACGTGCGTGTCGACAGTCTTCATCACACACCGTTCTTCATCTTCAATCTGTCTTTCTTCCCTCCCGTGTGTGTAGTCCTAACGCAGGCGTTTGTGAAAAGCGATTGGAGAGGAGGAAGTGGTAGAAGTAAAGGGGGAGAAATATGAAGGGAAAAAAAATGCAGAATATGAAAAAGAAGGAAGTGGCTTATCGGATTTGACAGCAGGCGAGAGGAACGGGGAAATGTGCAGGTTTTTTTTTTTTCCTTCTCCCTGTAGGGTTCCACACAACTCCTGTTTGGCCAATCATTCTCTCAAGCCTGACTCTGTTCCGCATGTCTCCTGCCTTAGGAAATTGTGATGAA
>NC_044498.1:5455064-5467564 GCF_902362185.1 Chanos chanos
TTGCTACCCTGAAGGTGAGCTGTAGGTTGTCAAACCTGTAATTTTGTCTAAAGAGTGTGGCAACAGCCAGTTAAGCCGGGCGTCCCAAGTCCCCGCCATGCTCCGTCAACCCACGGGAGCAGGAGGTGTCCTCCTCCCTCCTTCCTCCTCGCTCAGGCCTTCAGATGATGCTGTTTTCTTGGAGGGGAGGATTAATGAGGGACGAACACTCTGGGCTAACCATTCATCTCACCCATCACAGAGAAATCTTTACTTAGAGAGTTTGGCTGGGAATAACACAGAGTGTTAAATAACACATACAGTAAAAAAAGAAAAAGAAAGACAGAAAGAAAGAAAGAAAGAAAGAAAAAAGGAGAAAAAAAGACATTGTAGTAGACGAAGGCCTGCAGACATGTGTCTGATGCGTGGTGCGGTGGTTGACACAGGACGGACAGTGACGTCCAAAGCATTAACGCGGGTTTTCTTTCAGAGTTTTGGGTTTGTTTGGGGGAGGGGGGGTGTCTCTGTGTGTGTGTGTGTGTGTGTGTGTGTGTGTGTGTGTGTGTGCATGTGTGTGCATGTTTGTTTGTGTCACTTTGTCTGTGTATGTTTGTGTGGGTGTGTGTGTGTGAGAGAGAGAGAGAGAGACACACACACACACACACGCAGATGAAGACTGGTCCCATTAGAGGCGATTGATTTTAGCTTGTTATTGGTGTAGGAGCTGATACTAAATCACAGCTAATTAATATGCAAAAACTTTCCCTCCAGCGCTATCTCTCACACCACAGCAGCAGGCCTTTCATTATATAATTAACACAGAAATAAAAAGGGACGAAAACACCGCAGAACTTGCCAGACTGACAGATGTCCGCACGCTGACGTTCTCTCCCTCTCAGATAGGACCCGGGGGAAGATAATCCTCTGCGTAAAATTAAAAGGCGTTTTTAGGACACTTTTTTTTTTTTTTTTAGCTTAAAAAGTGTGTATCTATGTGTTTCAAACTTGAATCCTTCTTTTTTCTCTTTCACTCTTTCTTTTTATCTCTTTCTCACACACACGTATGCACACATATGCGTGCCCGCATGCACGCGCACGCGCGCACACGCGCACACGCACACGCACACACACAGTCAAACAATCCATTCACTGTGTCTTGGTTTTATGTCTGTTGGCTGGTCTCCCCTGAAGTCCTAGGGCTGTTTTGCCCCTGTTGATCTCAGTGGGAGACCCCTTTTATTCTCTTATCTGCTCCTAACCTACGGTCAGCTTCACCACGGCCAAGCCAGCAACATTTGGCCAACTCTCCCTGTCTTACCGGGGGACAGACACCCTGCTGTGTCCCTCCACCAACTCGTGCTCGTGTGTCAGTGTGTGTGTTTGTGTGTGTGTGTGTGTGTGTGTGAGAGAGAGAGAGAGAGAGAGAGAGTTCATCCACCTTCTCTTGGCCTGGTGAAGCCTCAGCCAGTCCAGGGTGACCCAGTTCCCCCCAAATTCCCCCTCAGCACACACTCTGTCTCTGTCTCTCTCTCTGTCTCTCCCCTCAGGAGAGAAAGACATATGAAAAGAGGAAAAGAAAGAGAGGGAGAGGCAGAGACAGAGACAGAGATAGAGGTTAAGTAAAAGTCAACAACAAACAAACCAAGTGAATAATTATACGTAATTATACGTCTGACATTTGAAAACTTTGAAAATTTCAAAACTGAGCAATCAACAGTCTCCTCTTAAAGCCCGAACCAGAATACTCTGTCAGTTACTGTGGTGCTGATGGTTTGACTTAATGTTTGTATGACTGCCTCAGGCATCGGTTCACTGTCGGCTGTCACAGGTGGAGGTGTCGGATCAGTCAGACCTTCATAATGACTAAAAGACAAATCAAAACTGAATGTCTGTTTGTCAGAGGGTTAGACATTTAGTTTAGACATGTTTTTTTTTTTAAATGTTTTTAAATGTTTTTTTTTTTAGATGTTGAAATATTTGACTTTGAGCATACTTTTTTAAACGTCGTGTCCCGTTTGCCCTGAGAGAAAGCGCGGGTGCTGGCTCAAGTTTAATGGATTCTGCACAACTGGGCTTATCAGAGTTGTATTGTTCCAATAGCAGGTAGCTTTCAAGGACGGAGAGAGAGAGGGAGAGAAAGAGAGAGAGAGAGAGAGAGAGAGAGAGAGAGAGGGAGAGAGAGAAAGAGAATGAAAGAGAGAGAGAGAGACAGAGAGAGAGTGAGTGAGTGAGTGAGTGAGTGAGAGAATGAGAGAGAGAGAGAGGGACAGAGAGAGAGAGAGAGAGAGAGTGCAAGGTTAACATCATTAAAAGACAGGAGAGCAGATCTGGCAGCGTCTGAGGGTACGTTTGAGAGCTCAGGGGAGACGGTACGTGAGTGAATTTGTTTAGCTGAGGAATTGGCTCAGCTCTCCCCTCTGTCCAGAACTGCTACACGCCGCACAACTCTGAGGTCTGGCCGTCTTTCGAGACGCTTAGACAATATTATGACCCTGTCAGTAATCTGCAGCCAATGATGGCTTCTCCTTTTTTTTTCTTTTCTTCTTCTTCTTCTTCTTCTTCTTCCTTTTTTTTCATTTCAATTCCCTCCCGCTCTGTTTTTCTTTTTTTCTGGGGTTAAAAAGTCACTGATTGCATCGTTGTCCTATCCGAAGCGCCAAAGAAAGCCATCAAAAACCTGCAAAATTTCAATAATTTCTCCAGCGAAATGGCAAAACTAATTTTGATATGGTCCACGTTACCAACAGATACCCTGAACTCAGCTTTTCAGTTCATAAGCAGATGATTGACTAAAAACACATTTTTCACCTACTTATCACCTGTATCTTTTAAGAAAAAAACAAACGCTAAATTACGTCCTTCAGCTGTTAACACTTCATATTTGATTATTACAATTCATTTTAGTGTAAGGGGAGCAAAAACGAATAAATAAATAAATTACTTTAATAAATGTCGCTATCTGCAGCACGCACGACAGGTGTAAAGTGCTTCCTTCGACGCACGCTTGGCGTGTTGGAGCATATGTTTAATAAGACTAAAACATGGCGCGTCAGCCGGCGAGAAACACCAGGAGGGCCATCGTCTCCTCCTCATTTGGCTTCGCCGCCGACGTGAGCGCCGTCTTATCTGACAGCTGAAGCACCTGAGAAACGAGAGGAAACTATGTCGACCCCTCACGCAAAACATCTTATCGCACGCAGAACATCAGCTCCCCCCCCCCCCCCCTTTGGTCTGGCTCCGACCTCTTCAAAAATAAATAAATAAATAAAAGCAAATAACCGAAAGAAAGGCACTTTCCTCCCCGTCTGCCGGTGCCATTTTCACTTCAAAGTGGAAAAACGAAAAAACCTCGAGCAGGCAAACGTCTCTTGTCTGACACGTCAGTGTGACTCGTTTGTTTGCCCCACGGATGTTTTTTTTCTCTTTTCTTTTTTTTTTCTTTCTTTCTTTCTTTCTTTTTTTTTTTTTTTTTTTTTTTTTCCCCACCACCTCTCTCTTCTCGCCGCGGCGGCTGGCTTTGGTTAAATTTGTACCGCCGACGATGGCGACGGCTTATCTCCGCAACTCAGAACCACGGTTTCCACGTCTGAGATGCCCCACAGGAGAATCTGCTCTGAGTGGCCAATGACAGAAATGCCCTGAAAGACAACACGCGACTCTAGGACAGAGAGCGTTTCAGCAAAGTAACATCGTATTATAAATGCTGGTAAAAGCCAGACCAGGTCCTGCCTGCCTGGTAGAGGCAGTGGTCGCTGTTTTTTACTCGAGGTTTTAGAGAGAGGGAGCGTGAATGAGTTTGCTAACGCGGCCCCCAGGTAAAGTTTACAAGAACGGTTCCTCTCGTCTGCTGAGTCCAGCACTAATGTTTGGAGATGGACAGATGTGTTTTCAATCTGAGGTCTTTTAAATCTGTTTATTTTTGTTTTGGAGAATTTTGGGTTTTTTTTTCTCTTTTCATTCCCTCAGTCATCTGGCTGTCTTTCTCTCTCTCTCTCTCTCTCTCTCTCTTTCTCTCTCTCTCTCTTTTTTTTTAACCCCTGCTTTCCATTCATTAGCTCACCTTTCCATTTCTCATCTCACTTTCCTAATCTCAACCTGTTCCTCTCTCCCTCTATTTTGTCCTCTCTTACCTCTCCTCCCCTCCCCTCCTCTCTTCTCCTCTCTTCTCCCCTCCCCTCCCCTCCTCTCTTCTCCTCTCCTCTCCTCTCCTCGCTTCTCCTCTCCTCTCTTCTCCTCTCCTCTCTTCTCCCCTCCTCTCTTCTCCCTTCCTCTCTTCTCCTCTCCTCTGTTCACCAGCTGTGTTGTGTCATGTTGCTGGAGTGGAGTTGACATTCATGACAGTCACTGATTTAACACAAATGGAGCTTCCAGTCACTCCTCTTTACGGAGGAATGAATCTCTTCATCTCTCATCCTCTGTCTCTCTGACTCTCTCTCTGTCTCTGACTCTCTCTGTCTGATGCTCCCTCATTCTTGCATGGTTTTTTGCTCAGTCAGATGTTGGACATCAAATTAAACAGACGGAATTTCCCCCATAACCAGATGGAAAAAACGGAATAAAATTGAAAGCTGTGCTATGCATTCACAGTCTATTACATATTTATTACACATTACTGACATTGTTATTAATATAAAATAAGTAATAGCAGTTGAAGACAAGCATCCAGGAGTCTATATCTTAAAAATAGATTAAAACAATAATATAGAATTGAGGATAACATCCTTATGTTGTATCATATATGACTCATCTTGCAGTGTCAATTTGCTACTAATTTGAAAATCTACAATAATAAAAAAAAATAATGTAAAAATCTTCCTGCAAAGACGCGTCCAAGTGATGAAGTTGAATGTAAATCTTGCTGTCCTGACACACCAATGGTATTAAAACACAATTAATCCTCTTTGGAAAACCGGGAGGGCTCAAGTATCGAGGACAGCGTGACTTTGGCGTGTCTAAAGTTTATACTGGGAGTTCTGGTGCCGAGGAAAATGAGAATGACATAGAGGAAGAGAGAGAGAGAGAGAGAGAGAGAGAGACAGAGAGAGAGAGAGAGAGAGAGACAGAGACAGAGAGAGACAGAGAGAGAGAGAGAGAGAGAGAGAGGGAGGGAGAGAGAGAGAGAGAGAGAAAGAGAGAGACAGAGAGAGAGAGAGGGAGAGAGAGAGAGAGACAGAGAGAGAGAGAGACAGAGAGAGAGAGAGAAAGAGAGAGACAGAGACAGAGAGAGAGAGAGAGAGAGACAGAGAGAGAGAGAGAGACAGAGACAGAGAGAGAGAGAGAGAGAGAGAAAGAGGGAGAGCTCAGAGCAAGAGCTTTTTGTCTGTTTTCCCAATAGCACTGCTCTCAGATCAGCTGTGACAGAACAATGTTTTAATAGGCCCTTCTGGTCTGAAAGTAATCCTCCATATTCATTACAGGGCTAATGAGAGAGAGAGAGAGCCATGGATTGAGATCCACTCTGTCCATTAGACTGTCCTTCATGTTCAAAGATGAACCTCATTATGCTTCACATAATACTCACTAATCCCCCGCTGCAGATACACACGCACACACACACACAGACACACAGACACACACACACACACACACAGGAGAGAGGGATTAAAAAAGGAACGGTTGTGATGAAAGCTGAAATGAAGTCTTGAGACCAATGTGCAGCAGGGACAAAGTATGTATGTGTGTGTGTGTGTGTGGGGGGGGGGGGGGTGTGAGTAAGATGATCAATACACAAGACAATGATGAAAACAAGACAATGCTTCAAAACAATGAACGTTGTAGTGAGAAAACCACACACATACAAGCATGCACGTGCACATACACACACACACACACACACACACACACACACACACACACACACAGAGGTCACTTCTCATTTGAGTATTGGCTGATGCAGTTCTTCACTATGAAGTAATGATAAGGCCAGGCACTCTCCATCTCTCCATCTCTCTCTCCATCTCTCTCTCTCTCTCTCTCTCTCTCCCTCTCTCCATCTCTCTCTCTCTTCCCTTTTTCATACTGTTGTCTTTTGTGATCCGTATTGCAGGAAAATGTCTGAATGTATTAATAAGATGGTCCAAGAAGTCTCCTGCTCTTTCTCTCTCTCTCTCTCACACACACACACACACACACTCACGCACACACACACGCACACACACACACACACACACACTGTCTCATACAGACATACAGATTATTGTATATTATAGTACTATATCCCATATGCATTACTCCTTAATATTCACTCATCATAGTCAGTCTCTCTCTCTCTCTCTCTCTCTCTCCCACACACACACACCCAATCACATACATACGGTTAAAACACCCGCACTATCTCTCTCTCTCTCTCTCTCTCTCTCTCTCTCTCTCTCTCTCTCTCTGTCTGAATAAACACATGTCACACCAGCCTGAACCCCAGCCTTCAACAGGCCCTGACAGAGAATGGTCCCCACCATACATACGCACACTGAAAAAAAAAAAAAAGAGAGAGAAAGAAATAAAATAAATTTTTAAAGACAGGCCTTTCACTAACAGAATAGGACTATCGACCTTGAGCTCCACCACCACCTTCCACATTTGAGTTAACCTCTCAATATGAAATAGAAAAGATTTATTCCACCCAGATGCTGTCGTCTGTTAGCGCTCCTATTTTAATTAGAGCCAGATCGAAACCCTCACTGTCTCTGTGGACAAACGTGATGGAGGCCAAAAAAAAAAAAAAGAAAAAGGAATTGAAGTGTGTGTATGAGGGAGAGAGAGAGAGAGAGAGGGAGAGAGAGAGAGAGAGAGAGAGGGAATGGAGAGAGGGGAAAACATTGGAGAGGGAGGGAGAGATGGAGAGAGAGAGAGAGAGACAGAAAGAGAAAGAAGAAGGGAAGAGAGGAGGCGAAAAAAAGAGACATTTCTGGACGATTGGTTTGATCAATATCCTCTCGCCTCGAATTCAATCAGAGGGGATGAAAAGCAATTCTCCTCATAACCCAAAAGAATACATCTCCATTACCCCCGAACGCATTCCCATAATACTCACACTCGTCCGTCGTCACTCTCCACCCTGCCCCGTTTTTCTCACACGGTCTTCATCTTTAATCTGTTCATCCACTGTTGAGAAAAGGAGATGAGAGAGAGAGAGAGAGAGAGAGAGAGGGGCAGTTGTGACCAATCAATTGTCCCAAAACGACCCCCGTTAATTGACACCTGTCAGATTATGTTAACGTGAAACTGCTGAATGTCCAAGGACCGAATGTTAAGTTCAATTAAATGACAAACTCTGCATTGATGAAAGTCACAGGGTTGTACAGTGTAACGTACAGGACACCAGCAGAATGACAAATTAACATGCAGAGACTGAAGGACGAGGTAACGCCTACCCACATCCACACACATCCACACACACGCACACACACACACACGCTCACACACACACACACACGCACATCACACACACACACACACACACACACACACACACACACACGCACACACACGCCCCTACACACACACACACATACACACGCACACACACACGCTCACATACACACACACACCCCTACCCACATCCACACACGCACACACACACACACACGCTCACACACACACACAGACACACATCCCTACACACACACACACACACATTCACACACTCACAGATGCATGCACACACACACACACTCATACACACACACACACACACTCACACACACACACACACACACGCTCACACACACACACAGACACACACCCCTACACACACACACACACACATTCACAAACTCACAGATGCATGCACACACACACACACTCACACACACACATACACACACACACACTCACACACACTCACACACACCCACACCCTCCTCACACACTCACACCCACACACACCCACACACACACATATACAAACACACCTACACACACACACCCTCACTCTCTTTCTCTGTTTCTTCTTCCCTTTTTCTCTCTTGCACACGCACTTACAGTAAGATTTCAGGATACCCCAAATAGAAGTTTCTTGAAAGAGCTTCCTTTTCCCGCTTGTTGGTTGTCGGCTCAGAATCACACAGAGACAATTTTCCTTGAAAGCCTGACCTCCCTGTGACCCCATTCACAATATACTTCATCCCTTCAAACTTCATCTTACAACAACAACAAACGAGAGAGAGAGAGAGGGAGAGAGAGAGAGAGATGACAGAATGATGCAGGTTCCCTGGAGACAGCCGTCTTTTTCTTTGCCTGTTTATTTTTAATTCCATTCTGACATCCTTTGGTCTTGATACTTTGGACATTTTCTCATTCAGACTTTTTTTTTTTTTGGATACAAATTTAAATGACAAGCTCCTTGTTTTCTGCCCATCGTCTACGAGGAGTTGGGAAAGAATAAACAACAGAGAGAACAAGATAAAAGCCCCAGTCAAGTAATGGCCTGCAACACAACAGCTACGATAAATAACAACAACAACAACAACAACAATAATAATAATAGTAATAATCATAATAAATTGCTACGCAATGAAGATATGTGAGAAAGAGAGAGAGAAAGGGAGAGAGAGAGAGAGAGAGAGAGAGAGAGAAAGGGAGAGAAAGGGAGAGAGAGAGAGAGAGAGAGAGAGAGAGAGAAGAAGAATGAAAACAACCTCAACAACAACCTTGTCGTCATGATAAGGTATCGTTAACGCTCCTCTATCCATTCAGAGGTGATGAATTTTGCATCAGTACAAAAAGGAAGTGGGAGGGATTGTCTGTACGTCACATTAATCATCCACTGACAGACGCGGCTCCCTGGAAATGGACCCAGAGAAAAAGATAGAGAAACAGATATTGCATATTTTTTTAACATCCTTTTTTTATTTGTATTTTTGTTGTTGTTGTTACTGTCGTTGTTTATTGTTGAATGGATGCAAATACTGGTGTAAAGGTTTATCTGAGAAGCAGGTAAATCCTTGTACCGCTGTTCGGAGCGCCTTCCGGAAGATTCTGCCAACGCATTTGTCACCGCAATCCATTTTCTCAGGAAAAAAAACCCCAAAACAACAACAACAACAACAAAAAAACCAAATATGAGTGTAATGTTTTTGCCATTAATCTATGGTATTCAGCAGGCTCAATGGGCATGATATTGTCTGTTTAGATGGGTGCTTTTTTTCATTAATCACTAAATATAGGAACTGCATATTGCTAAGGCCCTGCATCAGCTCTCTCTTTTTTTCCTTCTCAGGCCTGGCAGAGGGACCCGAATAAAGCCACTGAGAATACCCTCAGGTCAGAGGTCATCGTTAGCTACAGACGCGGGATATTACCAGGTCACAACAGCACGCGATCCCGGATGGCGTCTTATCGATTTTGTTGCAGACGGCACATGCTTGCGGGGATGAAAAGATATTTCGGTGTGCGAGAGAGTCAACGTTCTGCATGCATTTCGGTCGCCGTGTACTCGAGGCGAGACAACGACATTGACGGAACGCGCTGCGGACCTTGACTGAGAAATGACGGTGGTTTATGAAACAGGCGGCTGGGGAATGGAGGTGTATCGATCCTAACCGCACGCGTGGCGTATCTGCGTAATTGTCGGGACGGCCTGCGTGTCTAGCGACATTCTGCCGACAGCTGAGCCGCGCGGGGGGAAAAAAAACCGTTTGCGGCAGAACAATCGTTAGAAAAAAAGAACGAGTGGTAATGAGACTGGTGATGAACACGGGAGGACTGCAGTAGGAGGGCTTTGTGTTTTTTCAGCGCCACCCTTGTGATTTCTGGAATCATCTTTGACTGTGCCCGTTAAAATCGTTGAGTGAACTGTTCTATGGTGTGTGTGTGTGATCATCTTACACTGTGGACACTGTGAGTCTGTGATCTTTCTGATCAGATCAATAGGCCATCCATCCATCCATCCATCCATCCATCCATCTATCCATCCATCTATCCATCCATCCATCCATCCATCCATCCATCCATCCATCCATTTTTTTACTCATCCATTCATTCATCACCCATACTTTTACTCATCCGTCATTTGTGAGATATTCTGAAACACTCTGTAAAGCTAAATTACTTTACGCAAAAAAAAAAAAAACTTTTCAAGAAAGAGGGGAGTTAATTTCTTCCCTTGATAGCTGAACGTAATCATCACCCAGACATAAACCATGGCGTGGAGTTGTCAGTCTGGCTCTGCGCAGGTCTGTGGCTTTCTGCACAGGAATAAAAACCTTGAGAATAAATTTCATTATTTTGTTTTTGTCGTTAAAGAACTTCCCCTTCCTGACAATTATCCACTGATGTACACAGCAGGTGTCCACAGTTGACTCAACACACTCACACTCACACCCACACACACACACACACACAGACTCACACTTACACCCACCCACCCACACACACACACACCCACACACACACACACACACACACATACACACACACAGAGAGAGGAGGGAAATAACAGGACCCTAAATTAGTTTTTGTGCCTCTCTGTTTACTGCAGATAGGCTGAGTGAGCCAGGGACAAACAACAACCACCCAAAACACAGTCCAGTACACACACACACACACACACACACACAGAGAGAGAGAGAGCCGGGCACTGATGGAGCGCCGCTGTCAGCCACTCACAGGAGCGCTGAGTCGTGGTGCATTTTCCTCTCCTTCCATACCCCATTACCCCATCCGAGCATTCCCTCTTTCCCTCACTTTGGGAAGGACTGACAGACCCAGGACAATATAGGGCCGGAGACCGCCAGAACCCTCCACCCACCCCCCCCCCCCCCCCCCCCGGACTGCCTGAAGCCATGGGCCAAAACTGCGGAACGCATGGAAAGTTCTGGATCAGCAGGCAGGAGACAGGCTGTAACGTATTCCTTCGTTCCACCTTGCAGGCGAAAAAAAAAAAAAAAAAGCAACCTCACAAAAAAATGGAATTCAATATGAACCCACCTAACACACACATCTACAGTATACTTATTAATAATACATACAAACATATTCATTCCAGGCAGGGGGTGTGTGTGTGTGTATGTGTGTGTGTTTGTGTTCAAGATTCAAGACTCATTTTATTGTTAAATCTCATTATACAAGTGTAAGAGTAAAATTCTTAGGTTTTGGCTCCTTGACAGCTGCAGTGACAACGGTAATAAATAACAATAGAGTAGCAAAAACAGTAAGGAGAGCTAATATAAATAGCTTTTAGTGTGTACAAAATACAAGGAAAATAGTTGCAAAAATAGTAAGGAGAAGGTAATATAAATAGTGTTCAGTGTGTACAAAGTGCTGTGTGCATGTAGGCCCTGCCTTGCGTGCGTGAAGTAGTTTGTGCGTTTAAGTGTTCGTGTATGCAGGGCGACGGCCATGCGTGTGTGTGTGTTTGTGTTTGTGTTAGTGTGTGTCATAGTCTGATTGATAATTCTACAGGCCTTGTTGACACTGTTGTAAATATCCTGGATGGAGGGAAGCTCGCATCCGCTGATCTTGTGTGTGTGTGTGTGTGTGTGTGTGTGTGCTTTTTTTGGGGAGGGGGGGGGGTCTAAGTTATTTGGTGTAGTGGGGGAAAAAGACAACGGGCTGTGCTGGAGGGTGTTCGTTCCGTCCAGACGAGACTTCTGCCTCCCGTTTGGTTCCGTGAGCGATCGGCATAATCCAGTCCCCCCCGTGGTCCGCTGCTAAAACTCTCTGAGAGGTGGCGCCGGATTTTGGAACCAAGCTAAGTTGCTGCTGCTCCGTTACCTGAGCAGATTCTCTGATGGCCCTGCTTTACGAGCAGCGCGCAATGTGGCGAACCAACGGGAAGACATCGCTCAGAAATGAGCCGCGCTCGAAATAACCGTTTGTCGCACGCAGTCCGTTTGATTCCCCCCCCCCCCACACACACACACACACAAATCAAATAAATAAATCCACCTGTCGCATTGTTATACGAAACTGGCCAGCAGTTCTAATCTGTAGTGACTCACTCCCAGGGCAGCTGTGGTCTAAAGGTTAGGGAACCGGGCTTGTGACTGGAGGGTTGCCGGTTGGATTCCCAGGCCCAACATCCACAGCTGTGAGCAAGGAAGGCTGCCCACTGCTCCTGCGTCTGATGTGTGTGTGTGTTCACTACTGGTGTGTTGGATGGGTTAAATCCAGAGGACAAATTCACTGTTCACAGTGTGTGTGTGTGTGTGTGCAATCACTTAAACTTAGATTGTAATTTTTTTTTTTGATTATTTAGTTTTTGTGGCATCACGGTAATGGAAACATTTATTGGGAATATTTACGAAACTTTCGCACTTTGGACGGTAGCACATGCATACAATAATTGTCTGATCTTAACTTATACAATTAAAATCTGAATTGGTGCTTCACAGGTTCCCAAACTGTGGGAATGTAGAACTGCTTTGATGGAAACCATTGTATCTCTATGAACTGGTTGGGGTGATTTTCTATGGGAAGTTGTAATGATACCGCCTTCCAGGGCAAATGGCTTGATTCTACAGTTGACTTATCATCTTTGTTTTAATCCCTTTAAAAATGCGACGACAATTTATAGCAAAATT
>NC_044498.1:5485064-5487564 GCF_902362185.1 Chanos chanos
TGAAAGTAGTACAGCGGCTGTTCTGTGGGTTTAGTGTCTTGGGTTCGTAAGTACAGTCTGGCACGCTGAATCTCAGCGGAGCGGTCCTTGTTATTAATGACTCCCGCCCGAAGGAAGGATGAGTCCGTCGCCCCGATCCGCTGCCTTTCACCTGGGCACTCCGCCCAAAAAAAAAAAAAACACACACGCAAAAAAAACACAGAGCAAAGCAAATTAATTGGACCAACAGAAATGCAGACAGTGGAAAATTGGACCTCCGGATCTTCTAATGCATTCATCATTTTCTCTTCTTTTTTTTTTTTCTTTCTTTTCCGCCTGCCACTGTTTTAGACGTGTGCTCAGTTTCTTTAAAAAAAAAAAACTTGCTGGCTGCAGTCAAATCTGCATTCATCTTCATTTGGCTGTGTGTGTGTTTTTTTTTTTTTTTAGTCTCTTAAAAGCCTGCTTTCAGTTATTTGCTTCAGAGAGTAAACCTGTCTTCACACGTCAGACGCATCCCCCAGGTACAAATATGATGAAATGTGCGCCGTATTTATTTGGTTTTATTTATTTTTTTATTTTGCCTTGTTAGATGAGGAATTTATTGTCTTGCAAGCTGAACTGACATGTCACTGTTACAATAACAAAACCTCACTAACAAATAGCACTCACAAAATCCCGCTATTTATTTTATTTTATTTTATTTTGTTTTGTTTTACGGGTAACATTTACCATGAATGAGTAGTCCATCAATGCTGTTCGGTACATCTGAGTAGGAACGAATATGTTTTTTTTTTTTTTTTGTATACTGTGTGCTTGCATTTATATTGTACTGGGAGTGAGACTAGACATTTGTGAGCTGTTATCAGTGAAAAAGGTTTGGCATTAATAATACATTACGAATGGGACGTGACAGATCTGGGTTTCAAATAAGCGTTTGAAATATCTGAACGATCGGGCCCGTCCCAATTCTCCTCGGCGCTCTCTCTCTCCTTGTGTCCTTGCTTCTGTGGTCGTTAATCTTATTTCTACTGTTGTAACCCTGATGAGGTCTCTGTAGGGTATTCCTCTGATGTCTGTTTGGTATTGCTTCACAAACACTCGGTTCTATTAAAATTTTAGTAACTTTTACAGAGAAGGACACAAGGTGAAGAAGGTCGTGAAATACAGTTGGGATAAGGCCCAGATACTCTAGTGCTTCCAATACTTATTTGACCTTAGGTCTGTCATATCGCGTTTATAATGTATTATTAACGTGCAACATTTTACTGATAAACGCTCTACTCTAACATCTTTTACGGCCAGTAAAACATAAGCTGGAATACAGAAGTTTTATGGGGCAAAATGTCGCAGAAGCACTTCATCAGGTTAGGAACACGTGGATGTAAATTGAGCCTCAGTGGTGTGACTTCTTCAACGTTTTACAAAGTTCCTCTACAACACACGGCGTCTGATGAGACGTCATAACGCTTACTAATTACAACTTGGGATGAGACTCAATATGTATAGCCCAAATAAATATAAAAATGTATGAATAACGTATTACGTGCAGGTTTTTGTTTCCAAAGTGCCTAAATCCAGTCCTGGAGGGCTCACATCTTGATGGGTTTCATTTGAGTTCAGTCAGTTCATTCAACAGTTCATTCAACAGTTCAAATGTACTTGCACAGTTCATATTACCGTGGACACTATCACAAAGCATCTTTATGGAACGGCAAGTCTAAGATCCGTCAGTGAGATGACCGCAGTGAGAAGACCCGTCAGTGAGAAGACCACAGCAAGAAGACCACAGTGAGAAGACTGCAGTGAGAAGACCCGTCAGCGAGAAGACCCGTCAGTGAGAAGGCCCGTCAGTGAGAATGCCCGTCAGAAAGGAGACCACAGTGAGAAGACCACAGCGAGAAGACCGCAGTGAGAAGACCCGTCAGTGAGAAGACCAAGTCTCTTTGGCTGAAACAGGAGGAAAGACTGAGTGTAACCCATGCTCCACTGGCTGGCAGCAGGATTGTTAGAATGTAGTTCTTTGAATAGTGAAAAAGAATGAAAAAGAATGTGCAAAAGAATGAGAACAGATAGAGAAATCGGTGAGAATTTTCGCTAGATGTAACGTGACAGAAGAGCCATAGGGTGAATAAGATACAGCTGGGTGCACTGGAGGGTCAGTGGAGGTTAGAAACCACAGTGATAAAAAAAAAAAAAAAAACACGCTGCTGTTTGATTGGCTGAGGCGAACACACACCTGCCCCCCAACCCTCTAAAAAAAGAAATCATCAGCCTCTAATCAAGAGAGCAAGAGCAACAAATTTTGGTTTCTTTGTTTTCTGGGATTTTGGTCGTTTGTGGATTTGTGCATATCTGGTTTCTATCATATTTCATGGACTATAGTCCATGATGACTGATAAGGCATTATACCTTCACTATGAAGAAAATATTCACAGGAAGTGGTGCCGTCATGATCAGATCTATATGAGTGTATTATTATCTGTGATACGGATGTGTTTGTGAGTGCTGGTCAGATGTT
>NC_044498.1:5490064-5502564 GCF_902362185.1 Chanos chanos
GTATGAGCACGTGCGTGTGTGTGTGTGTGTGAGCATGCATGTGTGTTTGTGTGCGTGTGTGTGGGTGCACGTGCGCGTGCATGTATATGTTTGCATGTGTGTGTGTATGTGTGTGTGTGTGTGTGTGTGCATGTGTATGGTTTGCGTATGCGTGTGTGTGTGCGTGCGTGTGCATGTGTATGTTTGCGTGTGTCTGTGTGTGTGCAACCTCTTTTCACTCCACTTGCAGGTTATTAAATCTGATCATCGTTTATTGTTTGTTCCTTTCATTAGCAAAACTGACACTATCTCAGGCTTATGCGAATTATTGTTATGTTTCAAACTTGAAAGGACTGCAGTGTCCTTAATGGAGGCAGTGTATATTGTGTAATTTGTGTAATCAGGAGGACACAGAGAGATCCCACTAATCAGGGCCTGCTGGAAAAGGACAGTCTCTTATTATGACTCAGATATGCCCTATAGACTCTACACACAGCAGGCTAGAGAACACACGGCAAGCTTTGGTCTATATTTAATCAGAACATTCACACGTACACACACACACGTACACAAACACACACACGCGCGCGCACACACACACACACAAACGTACACACACAAACGCACACACACACACACACATGCGCACATACACAAACGCATGCACACACACATGCGCACGTGCACACACATACACACGCTTATTCTTTTATCCTAGTAGGAACAGAAGGAACTGTTTTCCATTTGACTGTAAGTAGAGATTTATAACTCTAACCATAACTCTAACAGTCACTATAGAGATTTTTTTTTTTTGTGATTTTTGTGTTTTACCAATAATAGTAAACTGTTTTTTCCATGTGACCACCAGTCATTATGTATACTGCCTAATACTTATGCACGCACGCATGCACACACACACACACACACACACACACACACACAAGATTATTCTGGCCAGTCTTCAAATGCAGCTTTTCTCTTTCCAGTAAGACATACACACGTGTTAGATATGATTTTTTTTTCTCATTCATATGAATGTGTGTGTTCAGCAAAGATATGATTATGGTAATATTAGCAGTAATTGCTGCTGTATCTCAGTGGGAGCTAAGGCTGTCACACAGCCCTGGGCAATGCTGAAACTCAACTTTCAACTTTCCTCTGTACAAGAAACAGGAGAGCGTTATTTTACATGACACACACACACACAGGCACACACATACACACACACACACAGACACACACACAGACACACACACACACACACAGACACACACTCTCTCTCCGTCTCTCTCTCACTCTGTCATACACACACTGAATCTCTCTCTCACACAAGCACACTTTCTGTTAGTTACACACGCACACACACACACACACACACTTTCTCTCTCCTCTTACACACTGACCACTGAACTGACTCCCTCTCTCTTTCGCTCTTTCTCTCTCTTTCTGTCTCTCTCTCTCTCTCTCTCTCTCTCTCACACACACACACACACACACACACACACTCATGTTAAAGTGCAGTGCGGAGATAATAATGGTTCTTCTCTGACACAGAGAAGGCCATATTAAAGGAGATCGGTTATATAGACGGAATATCAAACTCCAGATTCAATTTAGATAGAGCACACCCGCCTTAAAGAGAGCGTGATAGCACTTGCCTTTAATAAACGGATGTACGGCACTTTTTGAGAGAAAAAAAAAAATGACGGTTTTGATGGTCTTATCTCTCGCCTGCACTTGGGAGCCTTTTTGACATCTTGTGCTCGTTGTGAAACAAAGACGACCGACGTCTCTTTTACATTACGTGGATGCCGTCGAGCAGACACATCAGAGCAAATACGTTGTGTTCACACAGAGTGAGCAGAGGCCATTCTTAGCTATGTTTGGCTACGCGGTCCATTCTGACACGCACCGGACCTGTGCGGTCCAACCCACTTCAGTGTAATTTGATGTCATGGACAAAAGTTCAGTTAACAGTCATAATCCATCTGAGATCAGTCTCAACCAGTCAGCTGCAATCAGTCAGCCAATCAGCGGCCTCCATCTCGCTCCGCCTCCATCTCGCCACCAATCCAGAAAAAGAGGAGGGGAAAAAGGAAAAAAGGAGGACGGTGCACATAACAATATCTATAAAATATGGACGTGAGGGCAGGAAACCCCATACGTCTCAGGTAATTTTATTATCATTTTGTTATCAATCATAATGTAATTAATGTTACTGTAATATTTATAATAGCATTACTGAGAAATAGTTCGTTCTACAGTAGTTCAGAGGAGCTACTTTTAACACAGTTGTTACAGTAACAGTAGATTCTGGTCTTCGCCTGTTTGCCTCACTGAGAGAAACGTAAGTCCGCGTGCTGTATTTGGGCCTTATTCTGCAACGACGCTTCTACGACATGAAAGAGATTTGGATCAAAGGGACACGCGCAGTTGTCTGGTCTGTCATGACCAGAACCGCTGGCTCCGCTGGCTCTACTCTCACTATAATGACAGATAAAAAAACTCTGAGGCAAAAGGAAGAGCATGTAACGCACACACACACACACACACACACACACTCATTCGCTCTCATTGACCAGAATCAAAGGTAAACTGCTTGGTCTGACAGTGTGTTAAAGGACGTTAAATGGAGAGTAATGATGAAAGCCAAAGTAGAGAGTAGAGAGTGAATGGAACAAAAATGGAGTAAAAGAGAGAGAGAGATGTGATTACAGCCTACTCCACAAATGCACACACATGCACGTGCACACGCACACATTCATGCACCCACATACACACGGACACACACGCGAGTGCTTACATAGACACACACACAGACACACACAGAGACAAACACTCACACGCGTACACACACACACACACACACACACACACACATTCACATACATGAGGACACACCCGCACTCACCCACACAGTGGTGCTAACTCCAGTCAACACAATCATCAAAAAGTCCCTAACACGTTCAGAGTGTTCCTTGTCAGAGAGAGAGAGGGAGAGAGAGAGAGAGAAGGAGAGCGAGAGAGAGAGACGGGGGAGGGGCATTCACTTATCACAGCATATCTCACAACCAGCTCTCATATTCAGGTGACATCTTTGCCTTAAGAGGTGAGTCAGTTCCAGCTTTGAACCGACAAAGAGAGGAGAACAGACAGAAAAATATCTACCAAAGCTTCAGTATCGTTTACAAGGAGCACAGAGCAGACACACACACACACACACACACACAATACGTACACACATAGATACACACACAGAGCAGACAGGAAAGAACATCTACACAGTTCCCCAGAACACACACACACACCACAAACACATAAACACAATACACACACACACACACACACACACAAACACACAATATGTACGTACGCACACACACACACACACACACACACACAGAGCCGCAGGAAAGAACATCTACACAGTTCCCCAGAACACACACACACACCACAAACACATAAACACAATACACACACACACACACACACACACACAATACGTACACACATAGACACACACAGAGCAGACAGGAAAGAACATCTACACAGTTCCCCAGAACACACACACACACACACACACCACAAACACATAAACACAATACACACACACACACACAATACGCACGCACACACACACACACACACACACACACACACACACACAGAGCAGACAGGAAAGAACATCTAAACAGTTCCCCAGGCCATGGTGTTCACATAAACAAATTAAAGTCAACTAAAGATGAACACACATACAAACATACACACACACGGACACACAGACACACACACACACCACAAACACATAAACACAATATACACACAAACACATACACGAAAACTAAATGTCTCCGAATACATACGCGCCTACAGAATCTTACCTTTGGGCTAATATATACATCCATGAATATTCATTGGCTCCGAGATATTGTTATGTTTTTGGTCGCTTAGCATTTCAATTCAGAGAGAAAAAGAATAAAATGTACATACAGAACATGAGTTGACAGATCCCCGGACATGTCGTTAAAGCAAAGAAAGGACCAAAAGAACGCCTCGGAACGGGAAGCTAGCGAGAGGAAAATTGGCTCCGTTTTTTTGATGAAGGGAAACAGAGAAACAATAAAAATCCTGTGGTAATGGCAGCTAACCCTGTTCCTGGGGGGGTTGTTTTACCCTGAGACTGTATCTTATCTTCTGTCTAAAACACCTTTTTCAGTTAATCAGTGAAGTCTTGGGGTGTATTTGAGTACTGGAATCAGGTTTTTTTTTTTCCAGGCTGAGGGTAGAACTAATCTATCAGGAGGGAGGGTCCGGGGGTGGGCGCTTGGTTATTCCATTTTGTGAGGTCATTGTGACAACACACGAGGGTTCCCCGAATCCTGGCCTGTGGAGGTCTTTTTTTTTTTTTTCATTTTCTCTCTGTTTTGCTCTTTTCTTTCCTTTTATTCTTTTCTTTTCTTTACTTTTTCATACAGTATAGAGGGGGGTTTCCCGAAATCCATACCCACTGGGGCAAGCCTTCTCTGCTTTTCGTTCTTTTCTTTTCTTTTCTGTTCTTTTTTTCTTCTCTTTCTCGAACACTTATATCCTCGGTAGAACAGCGTGATGTTTGGAAGATTATGTACAAACGCACTGTCTCAGAGTGAATCTCATGCCAATTACCAATGTCAGTGGCCTTAGTGAACGTCGCGGGGGGGTTGGGGGGGGCTGTGAAATGCTGTCAGAGCGACTGATTAAAACGTCAAGTTGGGGAGGGGGTTGGGGGGGGGGGGGGGTGTTGGAACGCATCATGATTCAACGAACCATTCATTTTGTTTATTCTGTCTGCTTGACTCTTCAATCACGGTTTTTCATTCCAGTATGCATGACTGGCCGGGCTAAACGGGCCTGTGCTTATGAACCACGAATGCAAATGAAGGAGTGAAGAAAAACAGAGAGAAAGAGGGAAATTCGGTTGAAATGATGGCAAAGAGAGAGAGAGAGAGAGAGAAGGGGAAAGAGAGAGAGAGAGAGAGAGAGAGAGAGCAAGAGGGAGAGAGAGAAAGAGGGGCAGGCAGAGAGAGAGAGAGGGTGCAGGCAGAAAGAGGGAGAGAGAGGGTGCAGGCAGAAAGAGGGAGAGAGGGAGACAGAGAGAGAGGGAGACAGAGAGAGAGAGAGAGAGAGAGAGAGAGGGAGACAGAGAGAGAGAGAGAGAGAGAGAGAGAGAGAGTAGGATGGGTAAGAATCACATTGGGTCAGAGAGAAGAAGACTGTGGTGAAAGCGTGCTGCAGATTTACCAGCCTCATTCAGACCAACGTCCGCGAAGCTCGGCTGACGTGGGTGACGTGTACGTTGTGATTATATTCACATTATTTTACGACCGTCAAGAAAGGTCCCTTTCAATCAAAGCAGTTCAGACTGAGAGATAAGAACTGCTTGGATTGGAAAACAGGCCGACAACACTAAACGTGGTCCTGATTATCACAAAAAAAGAGTGTGTTCACTTAGGTATAGTGAAATTCAAGCACAGTTATTCATCTGTTGAAGTAAACATTGTACTGGATTGAATTCTCAACTTGCCTGCAGGTATTTACCCATTTTTGAGCAGTTTTCACCACATTTCGTTAAGCTACATTTTAACTAAATATTAAAATCTGCAGATATAAGTCTTAAGTGGTGTCTTCCTGAATAGAAAGTACACAATTAAGACAAGAACGGAAAAATAAAACCCCTCAGATATAATTTGATAAACAAAGAGTAAATTTCTTCATGTGTTTCTGAGAGGTTGTGGCATTGTTGTTGCTGTTGTTTTTTGACAAAACAGTTAATTGTACCCAAATTAGTCATGTGTATTATAAAGCTAGATACACTAATTTAACTCAGAGTTAGCATCTAATTATTTTGTTTAGAGCACACACAAAAAAAATGTTACACTGGAAATAACAATGATTATAATCATGAGCAATAAGAGATTTCTTTTTTTTAAAGTAGTTAGAGGTTGAAGATTTAAACTAATGGTGCATGTTTTGTTCATCACATCAAACAGTCTGGTTCTTCTGAATGTTTTGGTTAAAAACGGAGTTGGTCCATCTTAAATCGCTCTGTTCTAATCTAGTCTGCCTGACTGCCACTGTGTGAACACAAGAATAATGTTTTCATTAAAGGACATTGGCTGCTTCTTCCTCATATCTGAACTTGATGTTTTGCTGCCTTTTGTTAACAGTTTTTTATTAATATGATTTTGTAATATCCTTATTCTCCTCTGCTCTGTCCTCGCGCTCACTGCACTGCGTCTCTGGGTGCCTTGAAAGGAACGTATTAGTTTAATAATGATGATTACGGCGTTTATCATAATTATCATTCAGCTTCAGATCAGTGCACTGATAAACACTTTGTGTTAATCTGAGGTACACTGTGGACTTTCATGTACCTTGGCAGTGTTTATGTATGTGAACAGTGTGTGTGTGTGAACAGTGCGTGTGTGTGTGAACAGTGCGTGTGTGTGTGAACAGTGTGTGTGTATGTGTACAGTGTGTATGGATGTGAACAGTATGTGTATGTGAACAGTGTGTATGTGTGTAAACAGTGTGTGTATATGAGTACAGTGTGTATGTATATGTACAGAGTGTACGGAGGTGAACAGTGGGTGTGTGTGTATGTGAACAGTGTGTGTATATGTGAACAGTGTGTTGCACCATCAGTGTGGCCCAAACACCAAGCTGACTGACAGGCAATCGCTGTCTGTATGTTTTACAGCTCTGCCTGTGTATCCACATACAGTATGCCTTCAGCAACCTCATTAAAGAAACAACAGTTTCAACCCAAGAGAAACAGCACTGAATTTTTCAGTGCCATCAATCGCTCATATAAGTCACACACACACACACACACACACACACACACACACACACGCACACACACATTCACACACACACACCCCTTGACCTTGCCATATTAAGCCAGTTATGCATTACACAGTTTTCTTCGTAACAGGGATGCTGTCCTTCAAGGGGAAACACAGATTACTCCAAACCATGAGATATTAACAGAATAAAACTATCAAAGAATCATCGGTCAATATAATCCACCTGATCCAGGGAAGTATGGGCTCCCCCTGTCGAGTTACGGTTCCTCCCAAGTTTCTTCCTCCTATTCCATTCATTAAGGAGTTTTTCCTTGCCTAGGAGGTGTAGGCACTGATCTCAGTAAAGTTATTTTGAGACGACTTTTGATTGTAAAAAGTGCTATACAAATAATCTTGAACTTGATCAGTTTGAGCATATGTAAACCTCAGTAGGTGCCATGTACCTATATATTCATATGTTACCCCTGACACTAGTCAGGACAATCAGAGGAACGCCACTAGAAAACTTTGGTATTATTTTCTTCTGGATGGGTTTCATTTGACTATAGCAACATGAAATCAGGCTGCTACTCTTAAACTGTTTTTTTTCCTTTTTACACACACACACACACACACACACACACACACATCAGCTGTGAGGTTTCGAACTCTCACTCTTTTGAATCGCAGTGTGTGACCGAGAGATCCATTGAGAAAGAGAGAGAGAGATCCATTGAGAGAGAGAGAGAGAGAGAGAGAGAGAAGCAGTAAAAGAAATGTTCGTATTTGCTTTTTCTTCTTGAGGCTGAAAGCTTTTCTTAGAGAGCTCTACTACACCCAAGGTAATGGAGGGTTCTTAAAAAAGAACCGGGCTGAAAGCAGGTTCCTTAAAAATCTTAAAAACCTGTATTTTAACCCCCCCCCCCTTGTTGTTTGTTTACATTTGACAGAATGGTAGGAAATACGCCAGTGTCAGCACATTGAGAGAGGGATGAGCATTAACGTATTGCATGTGTGCATGTGCGAATAATATACATTCACAAAAATAAGTTTTCATCATTTTTTATTGTAAAAAACAAAGTGAAAACATTCTAAATGGGTGCGACACAGAAAATGTTATAAAACAATTTAAATTTTTTCCTTTTCAGTCATTTTCGTTCTTCAAGAATGGAAATGGAATTGCAATACCAGCAAGATGTACTTTCTTTACCACCCCCACCCCCCCCCCCCCCCCCCAGAAAGAAAGGAAAAAAAAAACTCATTTTGTACTCTAATCTGACACAATTACAATATTATAATATGATTCTGCTATCGGTATTACACGCCGGATCCACACGAATAGGAATTTCCCCCGGTGGTTTTGTTTATGGTAATGTGGAAACTGAAAAAAAAGAAAAAGAAAAAAAAATCGCTGACTTTCTCACAGAAGGGAAACAACCAACCGTTCCACACCCAGCTCCCCTCGCGCCCCCCCCCCCCCCCCCCACCCACCCAGCCCCCTGAATCTCCACACCCAACATCAGAGTGCGGAGAAGCTCATTCCACCCCTCTGCACACGTTTTGACAGAAATTAAACTGTTAATTTGCTGGCTCCGTGAGAAGAGAAGGGAAAAAAAAAAAAGTGCTGATTCCCTAAGCCCAAGCCTGAACTCTCAGGATAGGGGGAGAAATTAACAGCAGGGCGACACGCGGAATATGTTATGAGTCGGAGCTTAATGGAGGACACAGGGGCGCAAGGCCGTGAAATTCCGCAGACTTGCGCTTTTTACGGAGATGATCCCGCGCGCTCGGGGGAAACCGTCACCAACGTGCTCACCGTAAAAAAATTCTCGCTCTCGTCTAGACGATCAAAGGGAGAGACAAAGGCTATGTCACGGTGAAGCTGACCATACCACGTTATGCTGCTAAGTTCTCTTCCTTGCTTTCATTCATAACATGAGACGTTAACAGTGTAGAGCAACCAAAGAAGTATCCGTCAACATAATCCAGCAGATTAGTTTGAGCATATGTAAACCACAGAATATGCCATGTACCCATATATTCACGTTACCCCTGAGAGTAGTCAGGATAATCAGAGGAACGCCACTAGAAAACTCTGGCATTATTTTCTTCTGGATGGGTTTCATTTGACTATGGCAACATGAAATCAGGCTGCTACTCTAAAGCTGTTTTTCTTCCTTTCTTTTGGTTGGGTTTTTTGTGTGGGGATGTTGTGTTGGTAAAAACAGAGAGGTAGAACATGTGGTGTGTGGGTTGAGAATATGGACTCTCAGCTTGCGTCGAGAGGAACCGAAGCAGCGGGTATTTCCGCTGGTAGCCCGCTGCTCCGCAGCAAATGTAAAAACCAACCCTGAACCGGCCTGCCAGGAGACATCACCGAAAGGAAAATCAGACTGGTTAAAGCTGCCCCGAGCGTCATAATAAAGGATGGATAACGGGTTGGGTCAGAACCATGCATCACCATCACCTGAAGAAGACTGGTACAGTACTGAATTTGACACATTCTTCTCTTGTCAGTTAGAAAGAGAGAACGAGAAGAAGAAGATGTCTGTGTGTGTGTGTGTATGTGTGTGTGTGTGTGTGTGTGTGTGTGTGTGGTGGCGGTGGGGAGGGGGGCACAAAATCAGGTGACAATCTTGAGTATGTAGGGTGAGCTGGAAACAGAACAAACACTCACACACACACACACGGATGACACAGCATAAGGAGGAAAGCTCACCAACAATCAGCATGTGAGAGCTAAAGGCATCAGAGAGGGATCCCTGCAGACTGGGTTGTGCTGAGAAAAGTGGAAGATTTTTATATATATATATATATATAATTTTTTTTTTTTTTTTTTTTTGGAGTTTTGAATAATTAATCAAGCCGCAGATGCACAAGCACCACCCTGAACCCTCTCTCCCTGAGTTTTTCACATGTCCCGAATGCAACAGAGATACCGGCGCTGAAGAGAAAACATCAGGGCTAGGCCAGCACTGACGAAACTCTGTGGTAATTGGGACATTCACATGCTTCCGCCAATTTGATACACTTCGCGAGCATTAATTGAGCTTTCCCCGGAAAAAAATAACAAGAATTCATACATTTGGCAAGATTATTACCAAAAAAAAAAAAAAAAAGGTAAAATAGCGGTGAAAAAAAAGAAGGAAACGAAAGAGAAAAAGGAAGAAACCAAAGCTGGTCTTATTTTTCACCTTTTTTTTTTGTTGTTGTTGTTCTGCAAGCATTTACACATGAAAAGAAGGTATGTGGTGTCTTCCAGCAGACAAGTCCTTCAGGCAAAGGCTTGTAAATGAATGTATGTTCCCAGTGCTGTGTGTGCAGCGGCGGCTTGCCGGGGAAACGTATAGAGAGTCCACGCTTTTTCAATGGAAATCAGGCGGCAACTGCAATGTCTCATTTTTTTCAACCAACGTCATCCTGTAGAGGTACATTAAAAGGACAATACCACCAGTTCACTTCGTTAAAACCAAAGAGACGTGATCCGCCGTATCACCGCGCTGCAAACGACTCGTAAATCACAGTTTCTGTTCGTGTAAAAGCAAGACGTATTTTGAAAATGCTAAATTTTTAATAAAAAATGCTCTAAAGATAACGTATTTACAAGCATTTAAGGTATTACACAATGCAGAGATGCAGAGACGCATAACGTGTTCGATTTTGGTCGTTTCAACAATAACATTTGAAAGAGGAAAGAGCATGTCAATGCATCTTTAAAAAAGAGGTCACTTAAAAATAAATAATTAAATAAAAAAATCTCAACATATATAAAAGAAGTAAATCCAAACAAGATGGGACTTGAAAAACAAAGATGTAAAAATACTCGACCAAAACAACATCAGAATACCTAAAGTCAAAGAGACATGAAAGGAGATTAAAAAAAAATAAATAAATAATGACGCGAAATCACTAAAATTTGATCAAATCCCCCACCAGCCCTGAGCTGCATGTCATTATTCTCAACTCAGCCCCAGTTTTGTGTAAAACGCTCATGTTTTTATCGGCAGAGGAAATGATGCAACAGGAAAGCAATGTCATTGATTACCAAGGCTCCTATAACAATCCTGCCCCCCCCCCCCACCCCCAACCTAGCATTTGACTCAGTTCCAAGCCGATCAGGATTTGACTGTGTAGAAGTAGTACATTGGACCTTTACTCTTGGGAGCTGGTATGTCCGTTTCACTGGCACCATACGCACAAAATCACATGGAGTTTGCGGTATGACTGAGACAACAGATAGAGACAACAAAAGTCTGTTTTACACAACGATCACAGACTAGTATTTCATCAGCCAGTACCTGTCCAAGTCTTTCCTTTTAACTTCAGACACATACGCATTTCTTTGTAGTCGGTGGTCTGGGCATTGGTTAATTGGTATCCAAAGAGCTATCATTCAATTGATATTTCACTGTCTCTGGCTGCTCCGGCTGACTGATACACACACACACACACACACACACACACACACACTTCTAAACACTTCCTAGTTTCTTGATGTAGGGTACTGTAATTTGTTTTCAAAGAGTTCAAGGAGAAACTTGTTAGTTTTGTCAGAGAAAAGTGTGATGGATCTTCTGGGTATTTTGCGATTCATGTGTAGAACTCTCTGACAGTTCTCCTGTTGTTTTTTCCAACAGTTTTATGTGGATGGGAACTGTTTTCGGGCTGAGCACTAAAAGACTGACGCGTTTCTTGCTCCGCGGTTTCGCAGATTAGAGAAACGCAGCTCTTTTTTTCCTCACAGTACAAGCAGCAGGACACGCAGAAGATGTAAATGAAGAAACGTAAACGACAAATGAGGACTTACTTAGGCGACTTACCCCTCGTTCTTTTTCCACCTTTTTCTTCTTCTCTCCTTTCGCAAGCTCCACCCTCTGTGGACCGAAAGGCAGCTTCGCCAAATTACACATATATGAAAATGCTCATATTACAGGTAAAGGGATTACTATGAATATAAATAATTGGATTCTCCTTTCGTTGAAAAAAAAAAAAAAAAAAAAAAAGCTGTTAAAATTCACATACAGATATCCCGTCTGCCCTTAGGGAGAGTCGAAGCCCATCTAATACAGAGCTTTGCTGACACAGGAAACCGCAAGCGAAACTCCTCTCAACTGATTTAAGTGGAGCCTCACAGTCGTATGGGGCTTTAATTTAAAGCACGCATACATTTAAATAGGCCCTTTTGTCTGTTTTGGTGTGTGTATGTGGTACGTTTCGTGTTGCTTCTGGGTTAATGAAATAGGCCTACCATTACTGCAAATGCCGCCCATTTGCGGTGAAGGCTATTGGCGGGCAGGGCGAAAGAGCTAACGCGTCGGACCATTACTGGGGTCAGATACTTCACCTCGCGAAGGCCCTGATTTGTCACATTGCTCAGAACAAAAAAAGATAAGCTTTCGAGTGACTTGACTTGACCAGCGTGTTCAAAAACTGAGCCAACATTTTTTACACAGACTAAAGGCTAACATCTCAAGAGACAGCCACTGAAGGAGAAACTAAACAATATAACCTCCGGTCTTGTCTGCGGCTGGTAGAATACCGTTATTAAATAAAACCGCTGCAGGAGATATATTCAAAATGGATCATTCTAGAATCCCTCGAATCGGTGGCTGTAAATTCAGTGGCAAGTTAAATTTCGTGTGCTTATTCTTATGTTCATGACTAAATTACCCCCCCGATAGCAAATGAATGCGCTTC
>NC_044498.1:5507564-5510064 GCF_902362185.1 Chanos chanos
TCCGACCCACCATTCTTTTATGCTAATCAGCGTAAGTAAAAACAAACCACGAGGTGAAACGAGCTTTTATGTTTTTTTGAAAGTGGTGAATCAAGTTTCAAAAACTGCAGCTACAGACGATAGTTTCTGAAAAATACAAGGATTAAGAATTGGGCTTAAGCCACTGCGCATCTTATAAAGTCCACGGAACCCTGTACAAAGAGCAGGTCAGTTTTCTCCCTCTGTGTCGCTCTGTGAGTGGAACCACGGAGAGAGATGAGAATGTGTTGCCTCAGTAATACGAAGTGATACAGAGAGAGAGAGAGAGAGAGAGAGAGAGAGAGAGAGAGAGCGAGCGAGAGAATGCGTGTGAAATAAAGAACACAAGTCCACATTGTTAAATTCCCTTTAGGATCTACACCTTCACTGGATTCTGCGAGTTAAACTACACAAGCTGAGCTCAGTCTTAAATATTTATCTTTTATCCCCCCCCCCTTTTTTTTTCTGCTAACTTGCTGTTTAATTCAACGTCAAGCTAATTAACAAGTTGATTTTTAATGAGAATAAAACTCTCGAAAAATTCTCAGTAGGTTTCCTTTATGGGAACATCTCACACTTAAAGAAGCTGAAGTTTCTGTCCTTTTAATTCAGTGTTAGGAATTAAATAATTTAACTCTAAATTCCGACAGTGCCATGCATGAAATTACGCTTGCCAAGGGTTCGGGGTTTGATGATACTGAAAATCCGTCACCATGTGGCTACAAAAGTCACACAGGTTTTCCAATATCCCTTTGAATCCTGATGCCAATGACCTATTAAAAAAATAGACACTGAGGAGTTATCTGTCCTCCACACAGCAGGGCTTTACGACTGGAGAAATATATCCTCTGAACAGTTTTCAAAAGAAAGAAAGAAAGAGAGAGAGAGAGAGAGAGAGAGAGAGAGAGAGAACAACTCTAGCTTCAGGCAAGGGATATGTGGAGCTGTTTCCTGGCTAATTAAATCATTCACATAAAATACCTCTGGACACAACACAAGGGAGGGAGGCATTATTAAGTCATAGCCAATGTTACAGGCAAAGCGGGATAGAGGTGGTAGGAGAGAAACCACCCAGACAAAAAAAAAGAAAAAAAAAAAAACCCCAAAAACCCCCACCATGCTTAAAAAGCAGTCACCTGGGGCAGGGGTAAAGTTAAATTTGAAAAGTAACTAATATGAAAAATTAATTATGGCTTCAGTGTTATTGGGATCTCTTCTTAAAAATAAGAGTCCGGTCTGAAAGAGAAACCTCGCAGTACCTGGGTAGTGTAACTCAACCCTACAGACAATGGTGAATACATTAGCAGCTACGCTAAACTTTAGATAGTGCCAACAGCAATTCAAAACTGCAGCGAGCAAATTAGCATAACTTAGTCAGTGGGACATTTAATGCACATACATAACCATTGTTCTGATTGTAAGAGAAATGCAGACAGCTTCCTCCATCTTTTTTCCCCATATCTGTAGTGCAACTTAGTTGCTAATGCTAATGCCAATACACTACAAATGTTGTTTTTCTATTCTTGAGGTCATAGCTCTGTTAGCTATCATATCTGAAAGCTGAAAAACAGACAATCAGCTTTGCTAAAAGCAGCTACCCTGTGTTTCCTTGTTCATCACAAAATACTAATTAGCTTGATGCCAATCACATCAAACATACAAGTAACAATCCTGAAGAAGTCTTGGGTTTCAAACACATTAGCGGCAACATTACTGCCCATTGTGACAAACTGTGATTTGGTACATTAGGCACAATTCTGAATAGAAAATGGATTCTCCCCCTCTCCTAATTATGTCTATTGGGAATCATATACTTAAACATCCATGCTAAACGCTAATAGCATCATTCGCTAATGCAACAGGTCATTTTCAGTGCCCCAGAAAAAAATATATATCTTTGAACTCTAAGAGAAAATTACATCTGAAAGCACAGTGAGATGTTTTTGATGGTTCTTCTTTTACGTCTAAAAGCTGGTTTTAAGGCTGATTTTTAAGCATGATTTGTTGGCTGTCAGTCTTTCCATCTGGGTCAGTTTTTTTCAAGGGCAAGAAAAAAAATCTCCTCTTTTGTCCCTCTCTCTCTTTTTTTTTATTTTCTTTTGTGTGTGTGTGTGTGTCTTAAAGGTGTGTTTAATTTGATATCACATAGTGTGAAAACACACACACACACACACACACACACACAAAAGACACTCCAGTCACAAGCTGCCCATCTCTCATGGTAGGTGTGTGACTTGAAGGTCAGTCATACCACTCTTGCGTTTTTTTAATGCCTTTCTGATTGGAGCCTGGCTTTGGGTTTGTAGGCTCTGTGTTTTAAGAAAACTGCTATACATCATCTCAAGCCATTTTTCCCCCCTGTCTTTTCATTTTATTGCTGTGACCTCTACTCCACACAGAAAGACAAAAAAAAATTACTATTATTATGTTCACTCTTCAAAACAGGAAGCCCTTGTTTGTCGACCTCTGACCCGCACAAGAG
>NC_044498.1:5512564-5517564 GCF_902362185.1 Chanos chanos
CGCCCGGCGTCCGTATTCGGAATGCGCGTCTTCGCATTTATCGTAATCACAGAAAACGATGTGAGAAGAATCAGCATTTTTTTTTCTCCATTCTCCAAATGAGGATTATTCACCTTACCTTAAGGAGCTGTTCCACCTCACCTCATTATACATTCACATCACATTCTCATAGCTACACTAATACAAGTAGATGATCAATACTAATTGGTCTCTGCGGAAGGCGTAGCGGCCGCGAACGGGATGGGTAGAGGCGGCGGCCCCCGTCGCTAATGAAGTATTCATGCTGCGTTGCCGTGGCGAAAGGTCAGCGTTAGTGTTCGCGGCCACTCTATTCCCTCTCTTCCATTACCCCTGCGTGTGTTGATGCTGTTATTTCCTCCCTCTCTCTCTCTCTCTCTCTCTCTCTCTGACTCATAAATACTTCATTCTCCCTTTTTTCCCCCTGTGTAGCTCGTCGGAGGGCGAAGGGGGCTCGGATGGATGATGGTCATAAAGCCAGAGGAGCCTCAGTCTGGCTCCGAAACACTGCACGGGGGCTGGATGGAGGTGGGGGTTGGGTTGGGGTGCGATGGGGGGGGTGGGGGGGGGTGTGGAACAGAGTGCCTGTTATCCGTTTCTGGGGAAGTGTGTTGAAGTGTGGCTCTCTCAAGTGTGGTTTGTGATGTCATTGAAAGCCAGTTTGAAAGTTTGGAACAAAAAAAGGAAAAAGAAAAAAAAAACATCGGAGGTGACGCTTATCAGTGACCTGCTTATTTTTAGACCAGCAATTTTTTTTTTTTTAAAATGTCTGCAAGTCAAATTCAGTCCAGGCTGGCTTAACACTATGCCATGGATTCATACAAATACATAGAAATATAAAACAAACAATTATTATTACAGGAAACATAAAAACAAAGATGTGAAGAGATATGAAAGCAAACTGTATATGTTTATGTTCTGTATGTATACAAGCATTGGGTTTGTTACGTATGCGGTGAATTTGAGACTCGTTTAGTGGAGTCGGAAAGATGGTCTTGACCTCTTGCCGATAAAAAAAGATGTTTCAGTGCGTATGAAATGATACATTTCCCCCCAGTGAAGAACTGCAAACGAAATCAGGCCATGTGTTGTTTTAACGTTCTCTCCTTCTATCTCTCTCCTTCTATCTCTCATTTTTGAATGTGTGTGTGTGTGTGTGTGCACGTGTGTGTGTGTGTGTTTGGTTCTTCCAACGAGACTTTTCTCCGTTTTGACTGCTCTGTGAGAGAAAAAAAGGAATTAATCAGACAGCTTTTTAGCAAGGTCTTCCCCTTCAGTCCTTAAGACAGGAACAGCATACCTACCTGGTTTGACAGAGAGAGAGAGAGAGGGTTTGTCTGTGAGACTGTTTGCGTTATTATTATTCACAAACCGTCAGGAGGACAGAAAAGAACTCTAAGCTGTGGGAGCCATTTCTTCACATTGTTTCTTTTCCTTCCCTCGCAAGACAAATGACAATAATCTTTTTTTTTTTTCTCTCCCACTTGCAACAAATCTCTTTAATTTCAGTGATCACAGACAAGTCACAAAGAGGCACTTCCTATCTCCATCTTTTCACCCCTTACCCCCCACCCCCTGTTTTTGTGTGAAGCTCTCCTCTTGCTTACCCTCTTTTGTTATCCCTTCATTTTCTTCATTTCCATTTGGTTCCTTCATTTCCCCCTCTCCATCTCTCTCTCTCTCTCTCTCTCTCTCTCCCTCTCTCGCCCGAGGCCCCTGGCAGTAACAGAAGCGCAGTGAGGTTTCTGATTAGGTTTCACTCAGCCGCCCTAGACGAATCAAAATAATGAAAATACTATAATGTAATATGATTTCATACAAAGACCAGTGACATACAAACAGAGACTGATAGTTTGTGTGCGTGTGTGTGTGAGCGTATGTGTGTGCGTGCGTATATGCGTGTGTATGTGTGTGCTTGTGTATGTATGCATGCATGTGCATGTATACATTCTCAGGGACTTCTTACCTATCATTTAATAAAAGATTTTTCATGAGAGGTAGAGATGAGATAGTATAGATGATAGTATAGGTGAGGTGACAGCCTTTGTTTTTGTGGAAATTATGCATGAGGGAGAGTGAACGAACGCCACAGAGAATGAACATACTGCAGACATTAAACGTCAGAATGTACATCACGGATGGCCACACAGAGGAATAGGAGAGTGATGGATTCGCAAACTGTGGCTTAAAATTCACTCGGTTTATCATCCTGATTCTGATTAAGCTCAGAAAGATGTCACAGAGCCTCCATAAACGCTTCAGCCGCTCACTGTCTCACCAACAACCGATAGCATTAATGCTAACCGCACAGTCGACAGAAAGAGTGCAGACTGTTTTTTTTTTCTTTTTCAATCTCACATTATTCTACTTTAAAGGTTAGTTGAAAGAGGTCTGTGAACGCGGGTGCCTAGATTGCAAAGCCTTACGCACAAGACAGTTCATTAAGATTTGATGGAGGGGAAGTAATTTGATTCAACATTCCTCAAAATCAATATGTTTTAAGCTAAAGGTTCAGCCAGTTCTAATCAAGAGTCAAAAAAAAAAGAGAAAGAAAAGAAAAGAAAAGAAAAGAAAAGAAAAAACAGCAGGAGCTGACTGAATGACACACCTTCTCTCAGGAGCCTGTGTTTTTTTCTTTTTTCTTTTTTCTTTTTCACGCACTCCCTGTTCACTCAATCACCTGTCAGCCCAGCCTAAACTCTGACGCTCTGTGGACAGGTTGTGTTTATCCTCGACTTCAAGAGCAAGCAGCTAAGTCACAGCAATGACGCCGATGTTAATGACGCCTTAGAGAACTCTTTACTCTTAGCAGTGAGATTTACTAAATTGTACTCGTAATTGTAATTGAGATTGTACTAGTGTTTTTAATGTGTGTAAAGACTCACTCTGGCACCGTGGAGCTGGTTTGCTAAGATGGGACGCGGATCTTTGCAGATCACTGACTCCCTAACCAGGCGGTGCAAGGAGGTGGGGTCTGTTGCCTTGGTACTCAACACGCGATCCAATAGGAATGTCAGTTGTTATGGGTGGAGCCTGAAAAATAAGGGATTTATTGGATCAGATGAGTGGCAGCTGTCACTTATTTGGATGGATTTGTTCAGTTACTGTGATGTGCACAGACTGACCATCAGTACTAAATAAGCCAAAAATTACTCATGTCATTAAGTCGCTTGGGTCGTTTAACAGAGAGAGGCACATGAAAACTTCTAGGAATATATCAGTGACCTCTAATAATAGCAAGAAGGTCACGTCACTGTAATGAAAAAGTTCAGCGTTGAGTTGAGGATGTGCTCAGCGCTCTCACACGTCGGCTTTGAAGGACGGAAGTAAAAATGACTAAAAAAACGCACCACGTCGCTAGACACACGGTTTTGAAGTCTTTTGGGTGAAATAAGTGATTAAGTCAGGGGGTGCCATCCTGTTTTGATTTTGACTGTTGTGGCCTGTAAAGCCCTTTGAGACTGTAAGCGGTGATATTGGGATCTAAATGAAACTTGAAACTTGAAACTTGACCTAGAATGATACATACAAAGCAGTCATGCGTTCCCACCAAGGCCAGTTCTTTGAGTTACTGCAGTCGCTGGGTGACTGGTCGGAACTGTGGGCTCTTTCCTCTTACGTGAACTTTATTTATTTACCCCCCCCCATTATAGTTCAGCGTAACCTCAATCAGCATATCCCATGCAATTTTGCCCATTAAAAGTGGCCTGAGTTTTTAAAACTGATTTTAATGCTGTCAATTATTGTGTGACCCTTGGTATATCGAGCCTGTAAAAATAGTGAAAAATGATTTTATTTTTCTGTGCGTGCAAACAGCTACCGTGATTGTTTTTCTGAGTACATTCAGCCCACAGATTCAAAGTTTTTAGTCTTGCGTGATATTAACCCCTGTGTGCCTGGCACAACAACAATATGTTACCAATGCTGTCAGATCAATGCTGCATCTTTTTTTTCTTTTTTTTACAGGACCTTTCAATGATCACTTTACTGATCTTCAGTTTCCACATTTTTTTTTTTATGTATTGCAATCTAATACTTTAAAGCCTCTTGGGTAATGTGCTTGTCATGTTTGATATGGCTGGTATGATAGGGCTGAACTGAACGATTTCACATTATTAATACATCTATATGCCTTTTTTTTTTTAACTGGATGCTCAACAGCGCTGTAGTTAAAACAGAAAAGGCAAAGCAGAATCAGAAGCCTCTGATTGGCTGACTGAGGTGTGTCAGAGGTGGGGAAAAACTACCATGTGACATGGTTAGAAGGTTAAAAGTCATTTAATGGCAGCAGTTCATTCCACAACGACAACAAAAAAATGAAGAAATGCTCAAATTGAAGCATCGGTTCAGTCATGCAGTGACCTGTCCCTCCCTGATTAAGGCAACATTTTCTGTAATAAGTCTGAGAAAGAAGAGATTTGGGGTTTGCTTAGTGGCAATCGTAGGCCTAGTATCCTATAAAGCTACTTTGTGACAATGTTGTCTGTAAAAAAAAAAATCACTACATATAGAAAACTGCACTGAAAAGTAATGGAATCGAAGTGATTATCCAAAGCATTCATTATATTGTGCTACTACAGAACTGGAGAGACCACTGAAAAAGTTTACACATGCTTTCAAGATGGTGTACTGTTCATGTCGATGTGTGTGTGTGACCCTTTTCTCTTTCTCTCTCTCTCGGGCTGTTTCCTCTCTCCCTATCTCGTCCCTCTCTCCCCTTTCTCTCTCTCTCTCTCTCTCTCTCTGTACTTCTCTGTGTGTGCTCTCTCATCTATGGTTAATGAGTCAAATGCCTGTCCACATTGAACCCTACACGTAATTAGTGCTAATAGCCTCTCTCTGGGCAAATGAATGACACTCTTTCTCTGATGGAGAGAGAGAGAGAGAGAGAAGAAAGAACAGAGGGGTGCGAGAGATGGATGTAGATGAAAGAGTGTGAAGGGGATAGAAACTCTGAGAAAAAGGAAAGAAAGAAACACTGG
>NC_044498.1:5522564-5555064 GCF_902362185.1 Chanos chanos
GAATGAGTGAGTGAATGAGTGAGTGAGTGATTTGTAGAATGAATGAGTGAGTGAGTGAGTGAGTCAGTGAGTGAGTGAGTGAATGAATGAATAAATTATTGATTGAGTGAGTGAGTGAATAATGGAGTAAATGAATGAATGAATGAGTGAATGATGGAGTAAGTGAGTGAATGAATGAATGAATGATTGAGTGAGTGAGTGAGTGAATGAATGAATAAATGATTGAGTGAGTGAATGAATGAGTGAGTGAGTGAGTGAGTGAGTGAGTGAGTGAATGAATAAATGATTGAGTGAGTGAATGAATGAGTGAGTGGGTGAGTGAGTGAGTGAATGATGGAGTGAATGATTGAGAGAGCGATTCGTGCTACGGTGAAACCACTGACTGAATCCTCCGTTGATCAATGTTATTGTGCGATTAGTCACATCAGGTCATCAGTGGGCAGCTTTTAACAGCCCAAGTTACACCCACACAAACAGTGCCTTAGATGATGCCTGATTAAAATCAACCCCTCAGAGAATGTCCTGTTCCTTTTTTCTTCTTTCTCTTTTTTTGCTTTCTTTTCTTCCTCTTTTTTTTTTGTTGAAAAGCCAGTGTAATGGGAGAAGTTTTAGATTAGATTAGTTTAGTGGGCTGCTTCACAAGTGAGTCTCTCCCAGACCACACAGTAACAAATGCAGTCACACAGTCACATGCTCTTCACACTCCAGTGCTTCTAATCAAGAGTGTTGTTAAACGCTAAGGGGGTGACGGACAAGCCGGGGTGGGGATGGAAGGGGGGGGGGGGTGTATTTCCTTCTAACTCAGAGCAGAAAAGAGGGGGAGGGGGGGCTGAAAGACAGGCCTGGCGGCACAGAAGCCCCCGGCGTCACAAGCCATAATGGAGAAGGGAAAGTTCTGGAGGCTATTACGAGAATAATCGAGACTTGCCAGCGGAAATCTTAATAGAAAGGTGTTGAAACATGGCTTTTGACCTTATTAGGGTTATTTATTTATTTACCTATCTGTCGGGTAATTGGCGGTGAAAGGCAAGAGTTCTGCAGGGAGTGTGACTTTGAAGGAACATAATTCACATTGGCAACAGTGGCGGCACTTTTGCGAGCGCTAGAGTTATTGACAAATGAAAGAACGCTTCCCCTGAGCTCTCCGGCTAACCCTCATTATTTTCAGTCTCAGTGAAATGGAGGCTTTTTGGACCGTGAGAGAAGACTTATTCACACCCAGCGCTCTACAGCACTTCACCACAGTTTCTACCAAAACTCCCAGTACAGACTGTTCATATTCTTGGAGCAGCGCTAAATCATGGCTAATGTGGAGCGGCATTAGCATTAGCATCTGCATTTAGTCATTCACTCATTTTTATTCAGAACAACTCACAACAGAATACGCAGTTAATCAGTAAAACAACATAAAAGTCAGGTTCCCGCCGGCAGAATATTCTAGAACAGGCCTGCTCAGTTGGTGACCAGCGAGCCCAATTTGGCCTCAGAGTGAAATCAAGTGGTCCAGAGGCAATCGTTGTCATATTCAAATTATACAACTGTTAGTTGTGCTTGAGTAATTTGATCTCACATTGGAGTCATTGCACGAGTGCTGATATATATGGCATAACAGTACCGGGCACTATTACTGCATTTATCATTCTGCTTTACAGCATCATAAGCATCTTGCTTGTCACACTATGTCGATACGGCAAACAGACTGCCAAAAATTTCCTGGCCCAGGAGCAAGGGCAGGTTTTTAAAAACCTGGCCTGTTTAACTTTGTGATTGAACAGCCCCGTCCTAAAACGAGGATGCAACTGTATTTCAGGAGTTGTGCTCAGTGTCAGCATTGGGGAACAGGGCAAAAAAAAAAAAAAGAAAGAAAGAAAGAAAGAAAGAAAGAAAGAAAGAAAGAAAGAACAACTAGAAATGTGAGTTTGTGACATATCCCGCGGAGACGTATGCTCAGCCTGTGTCAACATTGTTTTCAGATCCACAGCAGATTCAGTTCATTCTTTCCCTTGTATCTGCACTGTGCGTTTTCTTTCTTTCATTCTTTCCTTCTTTCTTTCTTTCTTCCTTTCTTTCTCTGTACGCAGACTGACTCCAGGTCTGATGCTCCTCACAGCAACCCCTGAGGCAACACCAATGGGGAGAAACTCCCCCAAGGCGGAGAACAGAGAGAGAGAGAAACATACAGGTGTACCTTCCCAATCTCCTCTCTTCACCTCCTCTGACATCTCCGCGAACATGTCTGATGCAAACCCTGGCAGCAGGTTCCATCATAAAACGGCAAGTGTCCTGGTCTTACCTGATTCCGCAGCAATTTCGTTAACAAAAAAAAAAAAACCCAAAAAGAAATCTGGTTCTGCTCTTACTGATGCTGCTCGTCTGCTGAGATGACCTGTTTTTTCTCGTCCAACACATTTCATTGTACTGTTGACCCTGTGTTAACCTACGTATTACAAATAAAACTGACCCTGTGTTAACCTCCATATGACTAATAAAACGGACCCTGACTGAACTGTTCATAACAGTAGCATTAAAATTCAGTGGAGTCTCTGTAATATTGATTAAAAAAAGCGCTCCCCATCCTGATTCTCTCTTTTTTTTCTTTTTTTCTTTTTTTTTTTTTTGTCAAAGTGTGAATCGGCACAGAGGTCTGGCTCTCATGCGAATAAAAACAGCAAAACACCCGTCTGCGTTCAAGAAAATGGGGTCAAAGATTTTGTTAAACACACTCTTTCTGTGTAATAGGAAAACAGAGTGAACGTAATCTCAGTTTTCAATACGCATTAATCACAATGTCAGTAAAGGCATCTCAACTGTGATTATCAGCTTTGAATAAAATATTATCAGATGCTGATGAAATTGATACAAAGGGAGTATTTTAAGAGGTTTGAAAATGTGACATAACCATATTATTTTGTTATAGTTGCTGACTGATTTTTTTTTTTTTTGCTTGTGTGATAAACTTATACTTGTGTGATGTATGATTAACTTAAACTACACAAACTATCTTCTGCTTCCTCAACTAACGTTGAAAGTAGACTCTGACAAAAGCAGAGAATGTTTACATGTATCAGAGCAAGAAAGACAATAATCACACAAAGCTGTGCCCCCCCCCCCCTCGATATTATTGCTCCAAAACAAACAGAGCTAAAATGTGTATTATAGTCATTGTCTTGACAAAGGAAGTAGGATTATCAGCACCGGTATGGGTTCCACTCCTTTATCCGAAAACTATTTTTCACCTTTAACGCTCATCCTTTGTTTTCCTCTCCTCTCTTCCCCTCTTCTTTTCCTTTCCCGGTCCTTCGGTTTGTAATAGCGATACTGCTGGCACTCCAGAAATCACAGGGTTCAGTCTGTAATCACTGAGGGAGGACACACACACACACATACACACACAGAGGGGGGCATACTTGTGAACAACATTAGAGGATTCCTACAGTTATCACCACATGCTGACATGTACTTAGAATACACACCAGTTCTGTAGTGTGTGTGTGTTAATTCAGAGACAGACATACAACAGGAGAATTGATTGCAGGGGGAAGATGCACATGGCCTTTGCAATCTGAAGTAACCGGTGTAAAAGCCAAACTTGGCCCTAACTTTCTCAACATTTGAATGGAGAGAGCCTTTAAAAACAGTAAGAGTTCAATTTCAACCTGCATAAGAAAGTGTGCGGCAGACCTGCCTGTGCGATGCAAATAACGTAATACGGCTTTTTTGTGTGGAATCCTGATTTCACGTTAACATCCTAATGTACGGGATTCAAAGAATGCAGTGGAAAATTACGTAAAACGAACCATTAATATCAGCGTCTTGTGAATTTACTAACAATCGCAGTGTTCCCACCAAAGAGTATTTTAATATTTCCGCACTCAGAAACTAAGGTTAAGGTTAGAACAAAGCCACGTAAAAGTAATGTTCCAGATCCTGTGAAACATTCATGTATTTAGTAACCTCACTCCGTTATCAGATGTCAGTTTATACTTATCAGCTAAACCGAGCAGTTGAGGTCGTGTTATCATAAATCAACTTCGCCTTTTCAGCTTACTACAGGGTTAACCATTAACGTGGTGTCAACGGAAATGTAAGTTAGCATTCAGACGTGATCTGAGTTCAAACGCAGAGAATTTGCTGTTGTTACCGGCCCCAGACCTAGGGGATATCTGGACCGGCAGCAAGTGATGCACAGGCTGGATAGCACTGTGAATCAATGAAGAGACATGACATTCATTAGTGTCTAACTGTAGCCAGCGCCATTTTATTTTTTTAACAGCAGAAACGTTACTTTCTTTAATTCAATCTTTGTTTCTTTTTGTATCAGCATCTACATTTTAACATGAAGAAAAATAAATAAACATTTTAAGACAACAGGACAACAACGAACGAATTCTCTTACTGTACAAAAAAGCTGGTCAGAACGTATCATAACACACTGGATGAAAGTATACATCAAAAAAAAGAAAACAAGTGCAACAGTTACAAATACTCCGGTTTGCTGATGACAAACATAAAGACGATCAGGACACCTGCACTCACGCGCTTAACTGTACTGCGTTAACAAGATATATAAACTGGTAAATACAATCAGAAATCGAATGACTAAACGGAACTAACATGGCATTTCTCTAGTTTAACAATGTGAATTACATTCAGAATAGTAATACATTTGTGATATTAACATCAAATCTTCATGTGTGACAAAACATACCGTGTAATGTTGAAATTTACAAACACACTTGGTACAGTGAAAAATTTCTAGCTAACGTAGCTAACATTGCTATTTCGGGAGTAATGCGGCATTCGAAGCACATAACCAACTAGTAACTACGGACTGAAACATTCTACCTGTCTCGCAATCACACCAAAACACTTCAAAACATGTACATAAGAATTCCGACAGTGTTTCATAAAAGGATAAAGTTATTTTTCCGTACCTGTGAATCAATGAAGAGACATGACATTCATTAGTGTCTAACTGTAGCCAGCGCCATTTTATTTTTGAACTGCGCGGGCTTAGAGCTTGAAGCTATGTCTCCCTAGCTGACCCACAGGAGTGCGGAACGCCACCTACTGTCTGGATGATATCACAATTAGAATAGCTGTTATCTGTTATTAAATGAAACTATGAATAGAGGCAATTCCTCAATCCTCTACACTCTCCCCTGCTTTAAGTGATGTCTCCAGACATCTAGAACTAAACTAACAAATGAGGTGTTGTGTATAGTCTGAGTTTGAAAGTCAGCTGTCCAGTTATTGTAATTGTCTGTCAAGGGTATGTGGGCCGTTTAAAAGTATCTGTCAGGGTTTGAGTGATTGTCAAGTCTCATGTTTGTGTGAGTCCTCTGTTGACATTCAATAAGCCCACATAGCTGGTCTCATGGAGTAGCAGGCTTCAGGGAATGCAGGATAGGCCGGCCCAGGGTAAGGCATACACAGGAACACGGAATTTGCTCCTGCCCTCCAGGGGTGATATGAAGGCTGTCCCAGATGTTCATATGTAAACATTTCCCGAGGTGTTACAGCTCGAGTGGACCTCCTCACAGGCTGTTCTTCTTCACTCATTGGCTTTGTGTCAGATTCAGCCTCTTCTCCCAGCACAGGTGGACTCCCAACATCCTCACTGGCATCCCCTTCATGGTCTTCCTGGACTTCCGCAGAAACAGGTGGATCATGTAGTGTTGGTGACTCTGGCACAACAAATGGTGTGAGTACCTTTTGCTGCTGTACTCCACTTGGTTCAGCGACTGGTCTCACCGGCTGGAATTCAGGTGCTACGGCTCTGAGTTTACCTTGTGGTCCAAGTTGGGGTGCAACTGTTCTTGGTTCAGAGACCGGCAAAGGTCGAAGGCGGTAGAAGTATTCTTCTTCTTCGGCAGAATCATCGGAACTCTCTTTGTCTGTGCCTTCGCTATTTGTTTTGCTATGACTCTGTCTTTGGGGTTTCCTTCGCACAGGACAGGTGTGCTCATTTTGTTCAACTGGTAAGTCATTAACCAGGAGTAGGTGGTTACGGTGTAGTACGCGAAGGGTTCTGTCTCCCACCTCTGCTTGGATTCTATAAACAGGCCCATCTCCAACTCTTTCAATAACTCTGTGCACTCTCTCTTCCCAGTATGCACGAAGCTTGCCTGGGCCACCCCTCTCCGACAGATTTCGAACAAGCACACGATCTCCTGGCTGGAGCACAATACCTTTAACACCCCGATCATAGTACTTTTTCCCTTTTGCTGAGGACTTCTGACTATTTTCAGAGGCGATCTTATAGGCCTCCTGCATCCGAGAAGCCCATTTCTGTGCATATTCCTGTCGGGTCTGCACCTGTTGTCCAGGCTTGAGGTCAAAAATCAAGTCAATGGGCAAGCGCGGAGGTCTTCCATAGAGGAGAAAGAAAGGTGAATAGCCTGTTGCCTCATGTCTTGTACAATTGTATGCATGGACAATGTGTGGCAGATGATCCTTCCATTGAGATTTCTTCTCCTCTTGCAGAGTACGGAGCATCTGCAGAAGTGTTCTATTTAGGCGCTCAACCGGATTCCCCTGCGGGTGATAGGGGGTCGTTCGAGAATGGGAAATTCCAGCCAGCTGCTGGAGTCGCTGGAACAAACCATTCTCGAATTCCCGGCCCTGGTCATGATGTAGCTTTTCCGGGTACCCAAAACGAGGAATGAAGTCGTGGAATATCTTCTCGGCTGCAGTTTTGCCAGACTTGTTTTTAGTTGGATAGGCTTGTGCAAAACGGGTAAAGTGATCTACAAGGACCAAGATATACTCGTAGCCTCCTCTACTTGGTTCCAGGTGGAGGTAGTCAACAGAGATGAGCTCAAAGGGGGAACTGGTTGAAATGGAGCCCATAGGTGCTTTCTCTGGGAGGGTAGGTCGCTTCTGCTTAATACATGGGCACTGACGGATGACATAATCTTCAATCTCTCGTTGCATGAAGGGCCAATAAAACCTCTCCCTCGCCAGATGGATAACCTTATCAGCCCCCACATGGCCCATGTTGTCGTGTAGTTGATGTAGCACAGTTGACTTCAGCTTACTGGGGAGAACCAGTTGTTTACGTTGTCCCACCTGCCTGTACAAAAGTCCTTTGTCCAGTCTAAGTCTGTTCCATTCGTGTACTAACCGCCGCGTCTCTCGCCCCATGTGTCGCTTGTCTTTATCAGTAGGTTTCCATCCCCTCCTCTTCAGTGCGATCACTTCACAAATAGCTGTATCCTCTTTCTGGGCAGCTCTGATGTCATCTGGGGTGATCACCGGCACACTCTCAGGAGACACATCCTCATCACCTAAACTCAACTGCAACATGGCCACCCATGGAATGTCCTTGTCTGGCATAGCTTTGCCTCCCTGCCATATGGCAGAAACTACATCTGGAGGCATGACTTCAGTGTACTCCCATATGTGTTCCTGCAGCTTCACGGGGTACCGTGACAAGGTGTCCGCATCTGTATTGGTTTTGCCTGGCCTGTATTTTATGGTGAAGTGAAAATCAGCCAACTCACCCACCCAGCGATGACCGACAGCATTTAATTTGGCTGTGCTTAGAACATAAGTAAGGGGATTGTTGTCCGTGTACACAGTGAACGTAGGCGCATAGTAAAGGTAATCTCTGAATTTATCGCATATCGCCCACTTCAGAGCGAGAAACTCAAGCTTGCCGGAATGGAGATGGTAATTTTTCTCGGCAGGCGTGAGCGTCCTGGACCCATAAGCTATGACACGGAGTTTACCCCGCTGCTGCTGATAAAGCACGGCCCCCAGTCCTTCGTTGGAAGCGTCCGTGTGTAACACAAAAGGTAATTCAAAATCTGGATAAGCTAAAATGGGTGGGTTGACTAACATCTCCACAAGGCAAAGCAGGACAGTGTGGTGTTCCGGGGTCCACTGCACTGGCGTCTTAGATGGCAGCTGGCCACTGTTGGTGCCCCTTGTCTTAGTCTTAGTGGGCCTACCTGCAGCAGGGATAAACTCACTCGGGCCTTCCAGAAGCTTAAACAGCGGCCGTGCGATCCTAGAAAAGTCCTGTATGAAGGAGCGGTAGTACCCCAGGAAACCCAATAGAGCCCGGACTTCCCCTACTGTTTTTGGCTCACTCTCCTTCAGCCGCAGTACTGCTTCAAGGTCCTTAGGGTCTATCTGGACACCTTCACTGGACACTAGGCGGCCAATATATCTCACCTGACGTTGGAACAGCTCGCATTTTTTTGGACGTAATTTAACACCATGTTCCCGGAGCCGACAAAGTACTCGCTGCAAGTCCCCGACATGGTCATGGAATGTCTTTGAAAAGCAGAGCACATCGTCCAAGTAAGGCGAACAGCACTCGTCTCTCAGACCATCAAGGATGCCCTCCATACATCTTTGAAACGCTGCTGGTGCGTTGGTCAGGCCAAAAGGGAGACGGATCCACTCATAAAGTCCCCAAGGGGTGCTAAAAGCGGTCAAGTGCCTGGAACTCTCCTCAACAAAGCCCTGATGATATGCACTTCCCTGGTCGAGTATCGAGAACCAGGAGTAACCCCCAAGATTATCCAGCAGGTCTTGAACACGTGGGAGCGGATGGCGGTCAGGAATGGTTTTGCGGTTTAATTCTCTAAAATCAACACACAGACGTAAGCTATTGTCCTTCTTTCGGACACAGACCACAGGGGATGAGTATGGTGAGATGGATTTTCTTATCCAACCTTGGTTAAGCAGATTCTGAACATATTCCTTTACTTCTCTGTACAGAGGCTTTGGGATCGCGTTGTAACATTTCTGGACAGGTGTTTCGTCCTTCAAGAGGATTTTCAGTTGCAAGCCTGGGAGGCAACCTATGTCAGCGTCATCCCTGGCAAATACATCTGACATATCGTACAACATGTCTCTCACGATCTTTTGTTCATTCTCTTCAAGATGAGACACATCGACAGGTGGGTGCCACTTTTCACTAGTTGTGTGTCTTTCACTTTCTTTCCCTAGGTTACTCTGCTCACCTGTACCCAACTGCGCTGAGCATGTCCGGACAGGGAAGTGGGGTGCAGGCTCTAAACCCCCAGGGGGACGCATGACTGACTTCACTGCAGTAATTTCCTCAAGGGTGCCCAGGACGGTCTTCTGAGAGAGGAAGATGTCGTGTTTGGTAGCATTTTGAATGGGAATTTTCGCTATTTTTGAGGACCCATTTGGGACATCTACTAATGCTGGGAACAGCTCTAGACCCTCAGAGCAGGTATTTTCAGGACTGGGTTGAAATAGCATTGCCCCCCCCCCTGGCCACGCCTTGACTCTACATCTGACCTCACAAATTTGACCAGCAGGGACAACAACACCTTTCTTTCCAACTCTTACTGTACACTGGGGAGTGATGTCTTTAGATGGCAGTATTTGGAGTGTAGAGACCCAGGCTTCCACCACGCTTCCTCTAACACCCAGAGCCTCCTTAAGCAAAGCGGTAATGTTGACATTATTCCCCTGTTCTTTGTTCTCTTTGATAATCTCTGTAATGACATTGCTACCTAAAAGATTATCAACACAGCTCTGAGCGATTAATATTGGTACTTGTATAGCCACATATCCATGGCTCTCACTAGGTATCCGGAGGTCAACTTCTGCCCATCCTTCGAAGGGAACCTCTGTGCCATTAGCTGCGGATATCCGTAGGGGTTCATCAGTAAACAGAGTTTCAAGAGGCTGGATGTCGACACCGGGCAACTGTTTTTCTACCCACGCCTTCCCCACAATAGTCACCTGAGCACCGGAGTCCAAGAGCATCTGAATTGGGACACCATTAATTGTACATGACACCATACATCGTTTGCCAAGGAGTCGTGCTACACGTCTCCCCGACATTGGCTGAGGCTGTGTAACAGGCTTTGCATGTTTCACTGTTTCAACACAGCTGATTTGCACTGGGGCCTTCTCGCTGGTAACAGTCACTGACTGCCCCTCTCCAGTGACCTCACTCCGTTTCCCGACGGCTTCCTCTGCAGGCAGCCTATGGCCCTATGTCCTGCCTGACCACAAATAAAACAGTGAGGGCAACTTGCATTGCACTGCTGTACACAATCACGACATCGGCCCCTTGTCTCAGTTGTAGAGGCTTGAGGGCGAATTGGGGGTGGAACTGGGCCGCCAGAAGTGGCACTCTCGGAAGGTCTCACCATTTGGGCCAAATGTTTTGTCAATGAGGACACTTGTGCTGTAAGCTCCATAATGGCAGCACGATTAGCCTGTAATTCAGAGTCAACTTTCATTCGTCTAGTCTGTTCAGTCTGTTCACTACCGTCATCTTGCACTGCACTTACCGTCACTGGTCGAGTTTTAGTCACCATGCCGAGGCGCTTTAACCTCTCAGCCTCCTCACTGGTAGACTTAGTGATTTGTTCTAAGAGACAGTCGTCGCTAACCTGCAGGTCTGCAAGGAAGGGTTTCAGATCACGTCTAACATGGCTGTTTTTTTCATTTAAACCCTGGTAGAGTGTGTGGAGAAATGTACCCTGAACAAGCTTCTTATCATAGTTAAAATCTGCCCCAGACTGCTGTGACTCAAAAGTAACTCGCTGTTTTAGGCCCATGATCCTGTACAAAAACTGTTGAGGGCTTTCTTTATCTTGCTGCCTAGCGTTACTTAACTCTTGAAAGAGCTCAGTACTATTTTTGTCACGAATGTGGGAGCGGAGAAACCGCTTTAATTCATCTACGGTCAGGTCATCCTTATTAGTAAGCATCTCTTTAAATGTCCCAGGTTTAGTTATCTTAAGCACTGTTCTGATAACCTCTGATTCACTAAACCCTTCTTGTAACCCTTCATCTATCCGTTTACAAAGGTTACTGTATGACATGTCAGAACCCACATCAGAAATTTGCCCACCATGAAGCTTAAACTCTCTGCGTGGAAACAAAGCTGCAACGTCAGTAAACCTTACCATCTGATCAGCAATGCTAGATGAGAAATTCGCCCTACCAAGGGGAACACCACCTGTACCAATGTTGGGAGGCTTGCCTGACATTGAAGTGGTGAAGTCCCTAGTGCTGGATGCATTACTGTCTCTGCCCATAGTTGGTTGGGTGGTGTGGATGTCTCGATCCCTGGATGGGTGTGGCATGTGACTGTCTGCGGTGGTTGCCGTTGTGAGGGTGTCTGTATGGAGTTGACCAGGAGGGACTGGAGAGAGGTGTCCATGGGGATGAGTTGTCGTTTCCTCCAACCAGGGTGAGGCAGCATCATCAGTTTGTACAGCACCTGCCTCTGGTGCTTGCAGCAGGTTAGTGAGCATGTCATTAAGGAGAAGGAGCTGAGACATGCCTTCATCCTCCCGGTTGCTCAGTCTCTCACTTCTCAAGTAATCAACAATTAAATCATAGAGTTCTGGTTCACTCATGTCGCCAATATCAGAAGTTTCTTCACCACTGGCAATCGCACTTGCGACAGCCTGTAGTTGACTGGCACTCAAAGTTGAAAGCTTCCTCTGGATCTTTAAGATCAACATCCGCCGTGGTGTTGAAGCAGGCATTGTGACTGAACACCTGTGGCCTCCACTCTCTAGATGACGCACCGCACTGCAGCCTTCCTGAAAGCTTTAGGCACAAGTTTCCGCTGTGGCAGTTCCTACTTCTCCCACCAGGTGGCGCTATCCCGGACGAGCCCCCAGTTGTTACCGGCCCCAGACCTAGGGGATATCTGGACCGGCAGCAAGTGATGCACAGGCTGGATAGCACTGTGAATCAATGAAGAGACATGACATTCATTAGTGTCTAACTGTAGCCAGCGCCATTTTATTTTTTTAACAGCAGAAACGTTACTTTCTTTAATTCAATCTTTGTTTCTTTTTGTATCAGCATCTACATTTTAACATGAAGAAAAATAAATAAACATTTTAAGACAACAGGACAACAACGAACGAATTCTCTTACTGTACAAAAAAGCTGGTCAGAACGTATCATAACACACTGGATGAAAGTATACATCAAAAAAAAGAAAACAAGTGCAACAGTTACAAATACTCCGGTTTGCTGATGACAAACATAAAGACGATCAGGACACCTGCACTCACGCGCTTAACTGTACTGCGTTAACAAGATATATAAACTGGTAAATACAATCAGAAATCGAATGACTAAACGGAACTAACATGGCATTTCTCTAGTTTAACAATGTGAATTACATTCAGAATAGTAATACATTTGTGATATTAACATCAAATCTTCATGTGTGACAAAACATACCGTGTAATGTTGAAATTTACAAACACACTTGGTACAGTGAAAAATTTCTAGCTAACGTAGCTAACATTGCTATTTCGGGAGTAATGCGGCATTCGAAGCACATAACCAACTAGTAACTACGGACTGAAACATTCTACCTGTCTCGCAATCACACCAAAACACTTCAAAACATGTACATAAGAATTCCGACAGTGTTTCATAAAAGGATAAAGTTATTTTTCCGTACCTGTGAATCAATGAAGAGACATGACATTCATTAGTGTCTAACTGTAGCCAGCGCCATTTTATTTTTGAACTGCGCGGGCTTAGAGCTTGAAGCTATGTCTCCCTAGCTGACCCACAGGAGTGCGGAACGCCACCTACTGTCTGGATGATATCACAATTAGAATAGCTGTTATCTGTTATTAAATGAAACTATGAATAGAGGCAATTCCTCAATCCTCTACACTATCAGTACCAGCTAATCAGTAACGTGTCAAGACTTTGTCTGGACGACACGTTAAGGTAATAGTAAATATTTCCCAAAGACAAGACTCACCGAAGTGTTCTGAGTTTCAAGTGCAAGAGATCAGCGCTGCTGTCAGGTGTTCTGGATGGATGGAAAGAGAGAAAGCGGCTCTACGAGATGACGGGGAGAAACGCTTATTATACTGTCAGAGAAAATGTAATATGTTGGTCTGACCACGTCTGTCCCTGTGTCTGTCTCTGACGGGATGACACTCAACGCGCTTGGGAAATTGCAAACTAGGTTGGGTCCACTCAACGAACGAAGACATTTACAAGGGTCAGAATCAAGAAAGTTCTTGGCATTTTTTTCCCCCTTCTCAGAGACCCGTCCAAGTTTTAGCTTGTACTTTTTACAAACCCTATTCAGCGACTGATTTTGTACACTTTGTCCAGTCCCTTGCCGTGAAGCTAGTTTTAAAGGCATCCCAGTTCTACGCTCTTAAATAGGTCTGTGTCTTCAACAAGCTCAGGTGATGTAGCCCTACTTTGTCTAGCTGCTAATTCGGGAGACAGTTACGACACAAACTCATTATATGGTGTTTCACAGTTCTGTATCTGACAGTTCTCGAACTACAGCTTATAATTTAGCTACCAGGCTATAGCGCACCCACAGATGCTACGTTTATCAAATGAAAACGTCTTTCTTGTCAAACTGCCATATTTTTTTTTCTATCTTTCGGTTCTTGTAATAACTGCTATACACACTGACAGGTGGTTATTTACACATCCTGTATAAATCAGGACATAACTCCTATCCCTGACCCCTTATTAACTTCACAGGGGCTCCTTCTCTCTCTAATGTCCTGGTTTGCAGATGTTAACAAGGTCTTGTCAGTTAAGTTAGCCTAAACATGATGATATCACACAACTTTACTACCACTGGTGACACAGGTTTTGGGACAAGTTTGTTGTGTAATGACAGTTGACTAATGTGCTAAGACTTCAAAGCGTTAGTTATAAAGGGGCTTTGGTCTTAAATGTTTAAATCATCACTGCATGTGCAGTCTTGGCATTTGTTCAGAGTTTCAGCTAACCTGTGTGCTCCTATAGACCGGTGGCTCCGTTGTTCCTTTTGCATGGCTATAAGATTGGGAGTGGATGACAGAATAGCCTATAAATATAGGAGGACATTTCAGGAGGTGTGAGGAGGAGTGAAGCATGGAGAGGAGACAAGCACCGGGGAACAGAATGGAGGAAAAGAAGAAAAAAAAAATCCACTGCACTGCAGCTTGGGAGCTTGCCTCAAGCATTCTTTGAAGAGTCAGTTGGGAATATTTGAAGAGAAACTATCGATACTCTCTCCCTCGATGAAGAGAAACAATCTATAATGCTAACCTAAAAGTGCCACTCTACAATCTTAAAAAAAAAAAAACTCATCCCGCATGGGCCAAAAGAGATTAAACTGTCCCCTCAGCTTCCGTAAATGAACATTCTCTCTCTTTCTCCCTCTCTCCCTCTCTTTCTCTCTTTGATGTCACACAAGGTCACTACTTTCAGAAGCTTCTGGAAGCTGAGGACACTCTTTTGGCATTTTCACCCTGTTTCTGCCCCCATGACTCAGCCTAAAACACAGAGTGAGACCGTCATCACCATGGTTACGCCAAGGGGAATCAGTGCTCCAAAATTAACTGACGTAAATGTCCTCTCGCTTTTTTTCAGAGGAGAGAGATAGAGTAACTGGTCACACACACACACACACACATATATATATATATATATATATATATATATATATATATATATATATATATGTAGAGAGAGAGAGAGAAAGGTACCATGTGATCAGCTTCTGGTACCTTAAAAAAAAAAAAAAAAATATATATATATATATATATATATATATATATATATATATATATATATATAATTACCATGTGATTCTCTTGGCCACTACAAAGATAAGATTCAGTCAATAGGGGGAGAGAGTATCTGAATTTTTTCAGATGTCTCCCTCCTATTGGCTCATTTCAGGTCTTGTTTTATACGCACAGCCCAGTTTCCTTTCTCCTACTTGATGCGCTCACATTCATATCCCAAATGGAGTGTGGAGACAGGTTGGTTCCCCGTACTGGAACTCTGCCCTAGTCACATCCTCTGCTCTCTATGAAGGACCTATGTGAATGAAAGATTTTCTTGTAGAAAATGGCCAGTTCTCCCCATAAGCTGATTTCCATACAATGACCGTGTCCTTTCCAACCACTTTCCTTTTTCTTCTCATTCAAACTCCTCTCATCCTTCTTTGCTCCGTCTCTTTGTTTTCGCTTGTCGCGCTTCCCGTGTGTTCCGGCATGATTACGCCTTCCTGTGTGCGCGCCTCATCTTTTCCATGAACACTGTGTCCCCACACACACACACACACACACACACACATACATACACACACAGTCAAACACACTGAGTATGTGCATAAAACACCTGGTTAAATCCCTTGACACCGTGTGTGTTTGTGTGTGTGCGTGTGTGTGTGTCTATGTGTATGTATGTGAGTGTGTGTGTGTGTGTGTGTGTGTGCTCAGGCACACAAGCATGTGTGACCACTACCACTCATCAAAATGCCAGTGGGAGCGTCTGGATGTGTCACTCACTCACACATACACACTCACATACACGTACACACTCACATACACATACGAATGCCATACCTGCCTTACATTCATACATATTAAACACACACAAGCAGTCATAACCCGGACAGCAGATATTACAGAAACAGCAGAGTAATCCGTTTCAGAGTCGGGTAATTGGATCTGACTCTCCTCAGTGATTATAAACTAAATCATTTTAACTGCAAGCCTACCAAGCTGACTGACGTGCTTTGTTTGCCTGTATTAGCGTGTGCGCCTGCGTGTGGCCCAAGTCATATGCTGGTGGGAATCTGTTATGTCTACTCTGTGTATGTGTATGTGTATGTGTTTGTGTGTGTGTGTTACTGTGTGCTACCCAGGAATCTCATTTCTGCAGACTGCAGATTATTAGTGCTGTGCTATGCCTCTAGGAGTTATTCAGTCAAAACCGCCACTACCAGACTTCTGTGACAAGCTCTGTGTGTGTGTGTGTGTGTATGTGTGTATGTGTGTGTGTTGTTTGGCATATATTCCAAACAACCTCGTGATACGTTATCATCTTCACATATCTCTTCTATCCATAAAGACCAGAGAATATTAATTAATGCTTTATTTTTAAGTATGTCTGTGTGTGAGAGAGAGAGCGAATTAACAACACATACCTTACTAAGAAAAAAAGATCATACACACTGACATATGTGTAATACTTGTTTAGTTGGGACTTTGGTTTTGTCTTTGCCTACAGTCTTTACATCAGTGTCTCAACCTACACATCTGCCATGGGCAAGACTAAGCTGCTGTCTTTTCTATGACAGGATCTATCAGGAAGGACTGTTAAAATCTAATGCAAAACTCGTTGTGATGGGTTTAATCATTCCAATTACCATCAGTCACGTCACGTAAGATTCACGAAGAAATTGTGAAAATGGAAAGAGATTAGAAATCTGCATATATATTAGGCAAAGCCATATTTGCACATGGCTTAGCCATTCACGTCATGACGCTGACAGAGCACGAACCGTCTGCCACAGAACGAGTTTAAACCGAACTAAACTAACGTTGACAGAATTAATCAACTACTCAAGACTGAAGCGCCTTCCGGGATATATCACGAATCATATGTGATTAGCATGATATATGGACGCTGTCTCACACATCGTACTCTTTTTGCTAAACGCAGAACCACACCACAACGCCTGATGAAACTTTGATGTCATAGCCCGGCAAACTGAAGCGTGCGTAAAACCTGCGCTCTGTGTGCTGCCGTCCTGTCCGTCAGTCCCGTGCTGGGTCTGTGTTACTGATGTGAATGGTGTGTTAAACGTTATCTCCATACGCGCTGGGTTCAAAGCATGTATAAACCAGTGTGAGGTTATGATTCGCTTTACGAAGGCTAAGTTTTTAATAACGACTATGAACCAATCGCCGTAAGGAGGGGCAGGTTTTGTTGTCTGGGCGGAGTTCTGCATGCTATTTAAAGTGAAGCCGTGCATTGTAGCAGGATTCAGCTTGCCTCGCGGAGACTCTATTCGAACGCAACGAGGTGAGGAGCGTGTATTAAGCGACCGTGGGAAGTGCACACAGACTAGCACTAATGGACCGAAAGGATAATTAACGACAGTCCTGGGGAGATACGCAGGTATTCTGTTTTTCCCTCCGTCACTAGCGCTTTTTTCAATCTTCTTTTTCCATTAAATAAAATATCAGGAGCATTGCGCGTAAATTTTGCCCGTTTTTTCTTTCTCCGGGCGGAGAGAACTGCTTATTATTATTATTATTATTATCATTATTGTTGTTGTTGTTGTTGTTAATCTCTTACATTGAACGTTCACTGATGTTTATCGGTCGATCAGGGCGCTGTCTTCTTTTGAAACTCATTTGGAGATTAACTGATATGTGAGAAGTGTTAACGTTCAGGCAAACATTGACTCGCCCTCTTGCCTCCTTTCAGAGTCCATCCAAAGCGCATGCCTTGTTTACATGCGCGAGCGCTCTTGATTCAGTGTGAATGTTTAGCCTGTCTTTTTATTTTGTCCCTCCCGTTGTTAATGGACGACTACTGTCTGCTTATATTATGTTTTTCCCCTTGATTTTCAGAAGCAGTGTTCCATGCCGCTCCTTTGCCCTGTCATTGATGGGAAACCAACTGGACCGGATCACCCACCTGAACTACAGCGAGCTACCCACCGGGGATCCGTCGGGCATCGAGAAGGACGAATTGCGGGTCGGCGTGGCGTATTTTTTCTCCGATGAAGAGGAGGAATTGGACGACAGATCACAGTCGGACAGCTATAAAGACCACAGCCCGAGCAAAGACGGTCCCGTAGCTTTTAACGAGGTCGAGTACTCGGCTTTCTGCTGCCAGGAATGTATATTCTCCAAACTGCGCGAGAACGAGGACTTGAATGTTTATTCGGTGAAAACTTTGCTCACTATGTGCAAACCAGGGGATCTATTGGAATTAGTGGCCAATGCTCAGGCTCCACACTGGGCTATCTACGAGGGAGAAGACCAGGTTATACACCTGCACAAAGGGGAGATCCGCAAGGACAGCCTGTTTGAGATCAGTGGCGGTCGACAGGGCAGGATAGTAAACAACCGGTACAGATATAGACCGCTGCCCGCTGACCTAGTGATGCAGAACGCAAGCGGGCACCTCGGGCTTAGCAGTGACGAGATTTGCTGGACAAACTCGGAAAGTTTTGCTGCCTGGTGTCGTTTCGGTAAACGGGAGTTTAAAGCGGGCGGTGAAGCACACTCCGCCGAACAGCGGTATTTCTTGAAGGTCCATCTATCCGAGAGCACGGTTCACACCCTCATGTTCCGCAGCCTCGAGGATATGATACGAGAGAGGCGCCGCGTGGACGCCAGTGGGATTCTGAAAGAACTGACGCTGGTCAACGGAAAGGAATGAGCTGATTCCGGACGCAAACATTGCAGATAACGAGACCTTGGTGGACCTGTTGGGACCATGCATGCCTTTGCAAGGGCTGCTTTCCTTCAACAAAGATTTTGGGGGAGGGGAAGGGGGTTTGATTGCATTTGTTCAAAGAAATGTCAAATTTGGAAAAGACAACGCCCCTTCACTTGTGCGGGAAGTCAGTGTGTGCAAATCGACGCCCCCCCCCCGAAAAAGTCACCTTGTACCTTTAACTACAAATAACAACAGAAACAAGAGAGCCATCATAGCACAGACTCCCGCGCTCCTGTTAAAAAAAAATAATACAGCACTGGAATTTTGAGCCCTGCAGACCGCGGCGCGTGCTGCGGCAGATGGTGTGTGTATGTGTGTGAAGCCCGCCGCGGCGCGCACCGATGCTTTGATTTATTATTTTTTACTCTGGAGCTTTAAACATTAAACATGAGCAGCGGAGTTCCAAACGCGCGCACTGTCCAACTGCAATGTCCCTCCACTTAAATATGACTACATTGTCCTTAGCCGTTATACTGGCTGCTACACAAAAGCCTTTGTCTTTATTTTTTGTTTTAAATAAATTCTGCGACATGGACGTTCTTGTTTTTTTTTGGTTTTGGAGTCCATATTTTTGTATTTTAGTTAGTAAGTTAATTAAAAAATAATGCCCCATTGTTTTTATTCAAATAAACGTAGACTGCCCTGTGAAAAGTGTTATGTGTCTGGAAGCGCTTCCTGGTGTTTTTCTCCATCATACAGTTTCAGCAGGCAAGCACGTGCTGCATGACCCCACCTCACGCGAACAGCCTGCTGCTGCATTGTTAAAAAAAAGCTTCCACATGGACCATGATGTTTCTCTTGGTATCGACCAATCCTTTATTTGATCACGGGGATTCTTTTTGGCACGGCTGAGGGGTCGTTTGTTATCATTGTATCATTAGTATGCATTAGGAGCGCGTGCTGATGCGCGGAGACGTGAGATTTCGTTATCTCTCTCGGTCTCTTTCTCTCTCTCCTGTCACTGTTAATGATCATTGTCGCGTTTTGTCTCTTAACTGCTGTGCGTGTTGGTATTCACGATAACACAGAGTGAGTGATATTAATTTACAGGGGACTGATTGGTTGCGATGCCCTAAATTGGATCCAGAATGGAACGAAATGAAAGCATTCAGTCTTGGTCAGTTCGACTTGATCAGATTCAAAATACGGTTGAAACATATGTTGAGCACATTACATTTCTCAAAGTCAGTAGAGCTTCGAGTTACTCTTGCCCACGCCAACAGCTTATACCCCAGAGACATATATAGTTGGGTATTAAAAAAAAACGTGTGAAGTGAATTCCTTTTTTTTCACTTGGTTGCTAGATACGAGACAGTTGGGATCAGCCAGTCTTAACTGTTAGTGGAGGTTGATCAGTCATCAGCACTGTCTCTGCTCTCATTCATTCATGCCACCATCCTCTCCGTATTAGCAATGTCCCGGTGTATAACATAATTATCCTGAACTGTTTTTTTTTTTTTTGTCCAGTGGTAGATCACCTAGAACCTTTCACACATTTATATAAGAGCATGAGGTACTGTGTGTGTGTACGTGTGTGTGTTTGTGTGGTAATTACAGTCCAGACTTTTTGGGCAGACACCTGTCTCTGGTCTGGAGTGTGGCTCAGAGACATTAGTATGGAAACATTGGGAACAAGTGGGACAAGTTTAGAGCTCGGGTGACATCATACAGACACACACACACACACACACACACACACACACCCTAATGTCTAACTGTTCAAAAAGTGAGCAGGTTCAGGCTTGTGTGTGTAAGTGACACAATGAGGTGTTGAACCAGTTTTTCATTTTTTTCTGACCAGGAACATCTTTCGAAACCTACCCCCCCCCCCCCCCCCCCCCCAAAAAAAAAAAAAACTGCCGAACATGGAACCCCACCCCCACCCCCACCTCACCTTGACAACCACACCCACGCGGTCTCCCACCTCATGTCATTTTAAGGCTGAAAATCGAGGGTACTGGGGCAGATGGCTAAATGTGGAGAATGGGGACAGATTGGCTCTCTCTCTCTCTCTCACACACACACACTGTGTCTGTGTGAGACACACACACACACACACACACACATACACAGAGAGAGAGAGTTTCCAAAGGGTTGTAGCTTACAAGAGCAGAACAGAACATCATTAGCCTGAAGACAGTCTGGCTCTCCCTGATTTTGCACTCTATTCATGGCTCACTGTGTGTGTGTGTGTGTGTGTGTGTGTGTGTTTGTGTGTGTGTGCGCCTGTGTTTGTGTTTGTCTTGTAATCTGTTTCCAAGGAAATCTTATCAACCGTCACTTAACTCAAGTCTTTGGATTATTGTATTAGTTGAGGGTCAGAGCATGGGAAGTGAATAGTGATCTGGGTTCTCCATGCAAACCCCCCACATCACACGGCTGTTTCTGTCCCTCTGTTCTGTTCTGAAAAGCTCTCGCTCTTAATATCCTACGAAGGAGGGAGAGTTGCGCTGTGTAAATATAGCCGGGGAGCTCCGCTCCGGCCCTGCCTCTGTTTCAGTCTGCATCATTTATTTAAAACCACACTCAGGCAAGATCCTAATGTGCCTATGAAAACTTTAGAGTACATCAGCCATCAAACATCACGCAGGCCGTTTACTTATAACGTACCGAACGACCGTTTGGATTATACGCCAGTGACGTTTTGTTTTGTTAACGGATTTAAAATGACCCCGTTTGTTTTTGGGTGCTGGTGTATGACGTACAGGTCGGGGTTTTATGGGGGTTTTTTTGTGTGTACCAATTAGGCTATTGGTTTAGTAAGAGTAAAACCCGTCCCTTTATAGGGATCTAAAGTGCACAGAAACAAGTAGGCTAGTTATAAATAGTTCGTTTCATCGCCATTGATGAGGACTCCGTTAATTTTACCCTTCCTATTCATCAGCTATAAATACAAGTATGATTCGGGTATGAAGAGTGAAAAGTTCTACGTCTAAAGAGATCACACACTCCAAATTCCCATGCAGAATAATTTAATATATACTAACGTTTTCGGCAGCAATCGGACATCGGTCGAAAAGTCGGAGTTAATTAAATTAGTGTGCTGTAGAGTGTTGACTGTGCGATCTCTTTCTTTAGGCCTGGAGAAATTTTGGTTTCAATATCCGTGTCTGCACTTCATTAACCGGCGTGCGCGGGCTTTGCTATTGATCGAGTCTGTAAATGACCAGATACCACGACTTTATGTATAATTTAACATATTTCACTACGTGACTAAAATGTATTTGTCGTGGAGCTAAACCTCAGACAATAGCTGAATTTTTAAGATGGTAATTCAAAATGTGCCTGGGTATCGTTCTTTTATGACTCAGCAGTTTTATCCGAGGCGTCACAGTTAATATGAAGCAGCTCCAGGGCGGACAAAGATACGACTCACAGAGAATGCAAACTCCTTTAATTTTTAAGTTGACTCATTTGAATAGGTCAGTGAGCCGACTCGTTCAGACTTGACTTTAAAGTCTTACTCTTTGAACACGTCACTAAAGGGAACAGACACACCTGCCGATGTTGCTGCACCTGTACAATACTGTTTCCATAGGCCTCTACAATAGAGATGCAAATACAAACCCACACATGCACACACACACACACACACACACATTATGGGTGTATTTATATGCTTGCCCATTTTTGTTTCTTAACACATGCACACACACACACACTTGCAGAGACAGTGTGTGTGTGTGTGTGAGTGAGAGAGAGATTTGTATTATCATTATGGCATACATATTTGTCTTTTGGTTACTTTAAACATGTTTACTCTACACTGTTTAGTTTGTCCACGTTTTGGGAAAATAAACACTCTGTCAAGTCAATAAAACACTTTGAACTGTGTGTGTGTGTGTGTGTGAGAGAGAGAGAGAGAGAGAGAGAATTCTCTCATTATGCCAATGTCTTGTGTACATAAACATTCTCCAGCAGGTTCAATTGGCTGTTTCAGTATTCTATGGTAAACAACAGTTCTTACTTAGTGTTTACCTGATCCTGCCCTAAGCTCTCACATTGTCCACTGCCAAAGCTCAGTGTTTGCAATCAATTATGCAGCCTGGGCCAGGTCCTGTCTTTCTTGCCTCCACCGTCTGGTGTTCCTCTGAGTGAAGACTGTTGGAGGGAGAGAGAACATAGGCAGGCTGTGCTTCAGTAGACACCCTGCTATGCCTTCCCCACACCACCCTGCAAAGCTGGGATCACAGGAGCCCTTTATTCATCTGATAGGAGATTGCTGTCTTACTCTGCTGGAGAGAGAGAGAGAGAGAGAGAGAGAGAGAGTATGTGTGTGTGTGTGATAGAGAGAGAGAGAGAGTCTGTGTGTGTGTGTGTGTGTGTGTGTGAGAGAGAGAAAGAGAGATAGGTAGAGAGAGAGAGAGACAGAGTGAAGGGAAAAAACTTTATGTGTCTGAGGAGATGAAGTTGTAGAGGTTGAACCTGCTGTATCTTCTTGACTGCCCCCCCCCTCTCTCTCTCACTCTGTTTTGCAGAGCTTGTGAAGAGCAGCTGGATTAAATACAAAGTCATAGATTTTCTTCGCTCTTCGCTCTCCTCCAGACTGAGAGGACGTTCAGCTCAGTCAGGCTGCGCATATACTGAACACATGTGCTCCAGTCATGGTTAACACACTGAACACTACCCCACCCCACCCCTACACTCAACACTCCCACCTACTGACACAGGACCTCCACCATCTCATCATCTCCCCCCCTTTTCTCTCTCTCTCTCTCCCCCATCTATCTATCTATCTATCTATCTATCTATCTATCTATCTATCTATCTATCTATCTATCTATCTATCTATCTATCTATCTCATACACACAGACATCTACACACACAGTCAATTGAGATGCGAGCTCAGTACAGCAAATCCAATCGCATTCTCCACTTTATTTTGTCTCCATATTACTCACATCTTCTTCTTTCACCTCTTGCTGAATCAATTTTTTTTTCCCAAAAGAGATAAAATCTCCTGCCACCCCCTCCATTTTGCTTCCACAACTCTTTTTCTTCTCTCTTTCTTTAATCCTTCTCTACTTGTCCCCTTTTTTCTCTCTTGCTTTCACACAAATCTTCTTTTTGTTTTCTCCTGCTCTAAATTTCCCTCATTCTCTCTCTCTCTCTCTCTCTCTCTCTCTCTGTGATATGTTTGAATGTGTTTGATTCTACCCTGTGTGTATTCTGAGGCATTTATAAGCCTGTTTCTCTCTCAGAGCGGAGCACTTGTACATACGTTGGTCTCCTTGCGTACGCAGCGGTTAATTAAAGGGATTTAAAGAGAGGAAAAACCTCTCTCTCTCTCCCTCTCTCTCTCCCTCTCCCTCTCTCTCTCCCTCTCTCTCTCTGACACAGCGGCAGCTGGTTGACATGTCATTTACCTCCCACTTTTACTCCCCCTGTGATCCAGGAAACCTTCATCTGTGTGTGTATTAGCTGTATCACACACACACACGCACACGCGCACACACACCATCTTCCATCTCACAGCATGACTGGGAGTTTGCAGTGACCCATGGTGCAGAGAGAGAGATAGAGAGAGAGAGAGAGAGAGAGAGATGAGAGGGTCGGGGGGGAAATGGAAAAATGAAAGAAGAAGAAGAAAAAGAATAAGAGGAAGAAGAAGAAGAGGGACATGGTAGAAAAAATGAGTGAACAGTGTGAGCAGGACAGGGCTTTGACCCCTCTTACATGTATTTGTATGTCTCTATAAAAGCTGTGTTTACTTAAGGTGCCCTCTTCATTCACTAATTCATCATCCACTAAGGCACTTTGTTGTTGTTGTTGTTTTTTCCTGCTGTTGTGCTGAGTCATATTAATGACATGCTCTGCCTGGGACAAGATGAATTTGCTCATTTCGGATGTTTATTCATTTCGAGGTACAGTCAAGGCTCCCGGTATCTTCTGCCTCCAACAAACATGACTCACAGGCCAGGACAATTATTTGCTTATTAATGCATTTGCTTTTGGTTAAATATAGGTTTACAAGATATGAATAATTTACTCACGTAGCAAAATAATTGCTGAGATCTGTTACTACTTCTAACATTCTCTCTCTCTCTCTCTTCCTCATTTAAAAACAAATGAGGTACAAAGGCTAGCAGATGCACACATACTCTCCCTCCTTCTCACACACACACACACACACACACACACACACACACACACACACACACAACCTTGGTATTAAAGAGACTGGGCCAAACAGAAAATGCAGAGAGAAAGAGAGAGAGAGGGTGGGAAAAAGAGAGAGAGCGAGAGAAAGGGAGAGCTGAGAGAGAAAGAGAGAGAGAGGGAAAGAGAGAGAGAGAGAAAGAAAAAGGGAGAAGGAAACATCTGATTTTCTGATTGTCTTCATGTTTTTTGTTTTTTTGGTAAATATGTTAACTGTTATTGGGATACTGTTTATGCTGTGGTACAGAGATACTGTTTATGCCTGTGGGAATGTAGCCGATTTGTCTGTTCAACATGCAGACAGGTTGCCGGAACATTCCGCAGACACCCAGGCCAGTTCTTGGAGGCTCAGGTTGCTGCAGCAGACAGTAAGGATTCAGTCTACTGGAGCAGTGAAAAGTTGCATAACTCCACGTGAATACTGACAACACAGTAATCTAAGAACCTGACTCTCACTTATGCATGTGCACACCACGCTGAACTGTTGAGTGCCCTCACGAAAACACACACACACACACACATATGCGTGCATATATGCACAGACACACACATATGTATCCATGTACCCTTGAGCGACTAAAAAGTGCACACTAACACACTACACACACACGCACGCACACACACGCACACACACTAGTACAGATAGATGAATAACATGCTCCCACACACAACCAGTCACCTAAACACACACTGACACATACACAACCACCCACACACACATGCATGCGCACACACACACACACACACACACACACACACACACACACACACACACATACACACGGCAATTTATAATGATCATATTGAGCACAGTGTTATCTCTAAGTCTGGTCCATGAAGTACAACAACTAACATTACAAACAGCCACAGCCTCATCTCTGTGTCACAAAGTACCACAACTAACATTACAACACACCCCCAATGCTCCATTCTCTCTCTCTGTCTTTGTCTCTCTCTCTCTGTCTGTTTCTCCTTCTCTCCAGAGATTAGAGAGGCGAGCTGTAAGACAGCGGATGACGTACCATACCATGTCACTCCTCTGGGGCCTTTCAAACGAACGAGGTGACAGACGGCCAGTCAAACACATCCATACGAGACATGTGTCTGAATTTGGATAGAGACTTAAAGAGAGAGAGAGAGAGAGAGAGAGAGAGAGAGAGTAAAATAGAGTGTCTCAGCGTCTGCAGTGAGGGACAGGAGAGAGACGGGAAGCCTAACTATTCTTATGATTCAAAGTTTTTTTCGTCTTTTTTTTTAATCAGAAGTCACTTTTTTGGGGGGGTAGAGGATTGGGGGGGGGGGGGGTGGATGGGTGGAGGGGCGGGTCTGAATGCTGAGTGAAACATCTATCATCTGTCGAAAGAAAAAGAGAACGGTGTCGAGAAATATGATCAAATCCAGCAGCCACGGCGCTGTGTTCCACTTTGATATGTTTTGTAGCCTCTAGCTCCTTAACAATGTGAGTCATACGCATGTGTGTAAATTCACACACACATACACACACACGCACACACACACATGCACACACACACACGCACATGCACAAACACACACGCAAATACACAAAGAGGACAGTGAAATGTTAGTCTTGAATCTGTATGCCTTCTAGACATGGACGTGAATACATTCCATAGCATAACTCCGAGTATGCATAACAACACAGACTTAAATGAATATACATACACCCACATGGATACACACACACACACACACACACACACACACACACACACAAAGGGGACAGTGAAATGTTAGTCTTGAACCTGTATGCCTTCTGGACATGGACATGAATATATTCCATAGCATAACAACACAGACTTAAATGAGTATACATACACCCGCAAGGACACACACACATACACATGGACGCACACGACACAAACACACACACACACACACACACACATACACACGCAAGCACACGACACAAACACACACACTCTCCCTCTCTCTCACGCACACAGCCACTACACCTGGCAGAGTGAGTTTTTTTTTTTTTCTCGCAATGAAAACAAGGTCTGTCTCCATGGCAACCTGTTTCCCTCACCTATTTTTTTTTTTTTTTTTGAAAGAGTGGTAAATATGGACAATGCAATGAGGGCAGGAGGAGAAGCGAGAGCTTTTAACTCTAACTCCCTATTGATCAGTGATGCCTATGTGCTCTTAGTGGGCCAAGACCTTGGGTTAGAGCTTACCGAGCACACACATGTATGCGGACACACGCACAGACGCGCACACACACATACACAGACACGCACGCACAGCTGTACATACAAACACTTCTAACAATGGTTTTATGATTATCATTTAGCGCACACACACAGACTTGTACACATACAGATTACTGTACATTATTTTCACACATACACACACGCCTGCAAGCATGCACGCATATGCACACGCACACACACATACACACACACACACACACACACACACACACACACACACACACACACAGACTTATGCATACATACATGCACAGGCACTTTCACGCATACATATACTTATGTAAACACACACACACATACACACAAAGCCATGGTTACCTGATTATTATGAAAACATATAGTTGCATTCTTACACACATATACACATATACAAGTGCATTATTCTTACACATGCATGCAGACGATTATGTCTACATACATGTACACACCCGTTCACACACGCCTAAGCTTGTGTAAACAAACACACACAGTCACAAACACGTTGCTCCCTCTTTAAAGGAGACAGTATATATGGACAAATGTGAGAGGCTTTCAAAGTGCTGAAAACACACGCGCGCACACACCCACCCACCCACACACACACACGCACACACACACACACACACACATACGTCTAGACTCGATATTACTACTCTGCTTAGATTGAAATGCATGAGCTGGTTGGGAGCGAAGCAGCAAAGGTCCCTGAGTTGAATTTAAATCTGAATCCAAATCTTGCAGCAATACTCTGTCCTCATGTAACCATTCCCTTCAGACGAGCACAGCTCCTGCTCCACTCTAAAATAACGGCGTCCTCATAAGCCAGTCCCATCAAGTCAAAACTCACCGTCCCAGACTGCCTTTCAAACAATAATATTCTCACGTAACCACTCCCTTTACCTACGCTACAGTCTGCTCATGATTGAGACTGTCCCCATAAAACCATTCATTTCACACGCATGAGGACACACTCCACTAAAAAAGAACTGCTGTCCTCATAAACCCGTTCCTTTGACGTACACGAGACCACGCTCCACTCCAAATGAGTTCTGTCATCATACAACCATTCCCTTTGCATAAATGACACCGTACTCTATTACACATAATACTGTCCTCATAAACCATACTCTTCACATATATACACTACACTGTACTCTATTACAGATAAAACTGTCCTCATAAACCGTACTCTTCACATATATACACTACACCGTACTCTATTACACATAAAACTGTCCTCATAAACCATACTCTTCACATATATACACTACACCGTACTCTATTACACATAAAACTGTCCTCATAAACCATACTCTTCACATATATACACTACACCGTACTCTATTACAGATAAAACTGTCCTCATAAACCGTACTCTTCACATATATACACTACACTGTACTCTATTACAGATAAAACTGTCCTCATAAACCATACTCTTCACATATATACACTACACCGTACTCTATTACAGATAATACTGTCCTCATAAACCATACTCTTCACATATATACACTACACCGTACTCTATTACACATAAAACTGTCCTCATAAACCATACTCTTCACATATATACACTACACCGTACTCTATTACAGATAAAACTGTCCTCATAAACCATACTCTTCACATATATACACTACACCGTACTCTATTACAAATAAAACTGTCCTCATAAACCATACTCTTCACATATATACACTATACCGTACTCTATTACAAATAAAACTGTCCTCATAAACCATACTCTTCACATATATACACTACACCGTACTCTATTACAGATAAAACTGTCCTCATAAACCATACTCTTCACATATATACACTACACCGTACTCTATTACAAATAATACTGTCCTCATAAACCGTACTCTTCACATATATACACTATACCGTACTCTATTACAAATAAAACTGTCCTCATAAACCATACTCTTCACATATATACACTACACCGTACTCTATTACAGATAATACTGTCCTCATAAACCATACTCTTCACATATATACACTATACCGTACTCTATTACAAATAAAACTGTCCTCATAAACCATACTCTTCACATATATACACTACACCGTACTCTATTACAAATAATACTGTCCTCATAAACCATACTCTTCACATATATACACTACACTGTACTCTATTACAAATAAAACTGTCCTCATAAACCATACTCTTCACATATATACACTACACCGTACTCTATTACAGATAAAACTGTCCTCATAAACCATACTCTTCACATATATACACTACACCGTACTCTATTACAAATAATACTGTCCTCATAAACCGTACTCTTCACATATATACACTATACCGTACTCTATTACACATAAAACTGTCCTCATAAACCATACTCTTCACATATATACACTACACCGTACTCTATTACAGATAATACTGTCCTCATAAACCATACTCTTCACATATATACACTACACTGTACTCTATTACAGATAAAACTGTCCTCATAAACCATACTCTTCACATATATACACTACACTGTACTCTATTACAGATAAAACTGTCCTCATAAACCATACTCTTACATATATACACTACACTGTACTCTATTACACATAATACTGTCCTCATAAACCATACAGTACCACACTACAGTCCTCATAAACCACTGATTTTATGTACACCACACCCCGTATATACTTCAAATGACATGGTCCTCATAAATCAAATCAAATGCAAGTCACTAATGTTCGCTTACAGAGTGACTTCTGGGTCTGCGCCCATCTACCTCAACCCGCTAACACAGGCTGGTGATCCCTCTCGCCCACTGCGCTCCCCCAGGGAACATCGGCTGGCATCGCCATCCCCATGCACCGGGCAATCTCAGCCCAGACTGTTTTCGCTTATGGTTCCCCGATGGTGGAACAAGCTACCAACGGCCATCAGAGCAGGGGCATCCCTCTCTATCTTCAAGAACCTCTTGAAGACTCATCTTTTCCAAGAGCACCTAACACCTCTAACACCCTAACATGACTTACTCTCCTGCCTCTGTCCTGAAAGAAACTCGCACTTATTGCTTGCGCTTTAAACAGATGTGATACTTAACGCTTCCTCATAGGTCTCTCACTGTACTGGTGCTCAAATTGTTTCCCCACTTATAAGTTGCTTTGGATAAAAAAAAAAAACAGCCAAATAAATGTAATGTAAATGATGTAAATGTAATGTAAATGTAATGTCATTAACCACTGATTTCATATTCGCCACATGATGCATCCTTTTATTCTTTATCATACTGCAAAATAAGATCACTATATAGAAACAAATGACACAGAGTCACGGCATTACTGAAGCAGGGGTGCGGGAAGTGTGTGTGTGTGTGTGTGTGTGTGTGTGGGCGGGGGGGGGAGGGGGGGGGGGGCTGAGGGGGCTGCAGTACCCCCTGCCTTTTCTGTATCGTTTAACTGCAATGGCAATTAATCAATATATATGTTATTGAAACATTTTTTTATACTGGGATATTTTGGGTTTAGTGTAAGACTATGAGCAGAGAGATTTTATTTTTATGTTTGATTCACTTCTTTCCAAAACGTGTTATTAACCGGTCGGATTTGTCTTTGCCGATTACGACTGACGCACCCACAGTGGGACGTCATTTCTGTCACACGCGCGACACGCGCCGCACGCGTGTAGCGTCGTGCAAAATGTCGCAAAAGAGAATTTCAGATTTTTTTCAAAAACCCTAAAGGGAAACTTTCACTTGCGTAAAACCGGGTTGCTGTAATCTGCTCTCTCTCTCTATCTCACTCCTTTCCCGTACATAATTTCTGTGGTTGCTCTGTTTACAATGTTTACCAAGTAGTTTAAGATGGTTATTTTCCTATATCTGCTCTTTGAAACATTTACCATTGCCTATTAATTCAGCAGTAGTAGGAGTTAAAGTTATTGAACTGAAGCATGTATCGTTAATGCAGTTTATGATAACTGAGTTGGAGATGATCTCTTTGGATTTGCACATTGCGTAAGTCTATATCACTGGTATGCCAAGCCAGGTGTCACGATTTTCATATGTCTTTTGGTGTGCATTGTGCAATTATATAATCGTTTTGGCTTTCTGCCTTGTGTGAGGTTCTTTGGCTAAAATTATTAGATATAAACGATCCTGTCTGTTTAGTTCAATGGGATACAAGTACAGCATATAGTATGACACTGCACTATACACTGTATGTATGTCACTGACCTTCAGCATCCCCAACTCAAAACGCTTCCCAGTGTCCCTGTACTGAGGTCATATTCTACCCACGACAGCACAATTTAAAAGATTAAGAATGACAGAGGTGTGACGACGGAATCTGAGGGACTGATTGGTGGATGTAATCTGGAGGGCGGGATGAGGAGATATGGATGAATAGGAGAAATGAAAAAGGTTAACAGGGGTCACTATGTGGCTATTACACATATAGGGAAACAGAGCTGTAGTCAAGACCACTTTTGTCGAGTCCAAGACCAGGACTAGCTGAGACCGAGTCAAGACCAAGTCCAAATGAGGTCCGAGTCCAAGTCAAGGCCAAGTCCAAATGAGGTCCGAGTCCAAGTCAAGGCCAAGTCCAATGAGGTCCGAGTCCAAGTCAAGACCAAGTCCAATGAGGTCCGAGTTCAAGTCAAGGCCAAGTCCAATGAGGTCCGAGTCCAAGTCAAGGCCAAGTCCAATGAGGTCCGAGTCTAAGTCAAGGCCAAGTCCAAATGAGGTCCGAGTCCAAGTCAAGGCCAAGTCCAATGAGGTCCGAGTCCAAGTCAAGGCCAAGTCCAAATGAGGTCCGAGTCCAAGTCAAGGCCAAGTCCAAATGAGGTCCGAGTCCAAGTCAAGGCCAAGTCCAATGAGGTCTGAGTCCAAGTCAAGGCCAAGTCCAAATGAGAGACAGAGTCAGGCATGTGGCTAACGGACAGGCCTGATGGGCCTAGGCCCCGCCCAAAAGATGCATATGCCCCCTGAGTTAGGATGGAATAATAATACGTTATTGTTTGTTAAACTGGTTGATAACTAAAATATCATCACAAACGCTCCTGAAATAAAGAAAATGTGTTCTAATTTTTTTATTTGTATAATGCTTGATGCGTTTGACTGACATCTGTATTAGCCAATCAACAAGTTTGGTTTCGACTTTGTTGTTCCAGCGATGTAAACCTTCAACAAGAGATAGCGGCTGGTTTTCCACCCAACACATTCGCATATTTTAAGCGCATTCATGAAAATTCGGCTAAGGAAATTCCATAAACGGTGTTATGCGGATTAAAAATGTACACTCTCCTAATCGCGGGAGGAGATGTGAACAGTTGTGGGTTTAAAAATTGTCTAGGGCAATTTTAACGGAAATACGTGATAAAATCGCAACAAACCCGTTGTTGATGCGACCAAACTTGTTTCCATCAACCAGTATAATTTTACTCTATGCTAATCACCTCTTTCCTGTGAATACATTTCTTAAGCTACTTAAAAGATTTGATGCAAAGTTTAAGCGATTTTTTTTTTGCATTAAATAGTTGGATGGAAACCCAGCATTGTATTGTGCGTTTGTTGTAACAGGGCATGCGTTTTACGCTACTTCTGGTTAAAGTGTGCTTGATGAATACAAATGCGGCAGTATTTTGTGGTCTACTACATATTCTGTTTCAGTGCAAACAGCGGAAGATTGGACTGGCTTGGTTATTGAGTACAGTACGCTACAGTTGCGATACAGGATGTCTGACCTGTTATTCAGTTGAGCAGAAGGTTATAAAGAATGTGGAGGCTTGCGATGGACCGTGAGTGAAAGTCGTGACCGGTCACTTTTGTCGAGGCCCGTCTGAAAAGAAATATTTGGCTATGCCACTGGACGGAGTCAAGACCGAAACAGAAAAAAAAGA
>NC_044498.1:5565064-5577564 GCF_902362185.1 Chanos chanos
GGTTACGCCGAGGGTTCCGTGACATACATGTTCGAGGAGAAAAGAGATGTCTTAAATGTCTTAACGTGGCTCTCTCTCTCTCTCTCCCTCCCTCTCTCTCTTTCTCTCCCTCTGTCAAGCTGTGCTGAGCAGCACCTGAACGGTCAAACTTTTCACCAGTTTGGTTCAGTTCTTAGATGGCGAGTGTGACTGTTTTTACAGTTCTCAGAATCACACTGAAAACACGTGTGAGTGTGCACATCTTTACATTGGTGAAGCAGATACCTTGGAAAGACTGCATTTTCTGTCATCCACAGACGTATCACTTGTCTAGTCGGTGCACAAGGCCTGACTTTTGTCTGGTGTTTATCAAAAGAAACAAAGAGTCTGGAAAGATTTGGGTTCAAACGTAATCGTTAGCAGCTCACTGAGGACACGCTGGGCGTATGCTAACAGGCCTATAGCTAGCGCGTGGCGGATTTGCCCCGTTTCCACACTCTTTCGCGGTTTCTCCCCGGCCTCTGCGTCTTGCTGTAACTGTACAGATTCATTTGAACTGCACTACGAGACGTGACCTGAGTTTTCTGCAGGCCTTTCAGAGAAAGCTGGAGCGTACCCGAAAAAAAAGGGGGTTATCTTGTCCCCTTGGGGGAGGAGGAAATGGAGGGGAGGAGGGCTGGTGAAGGGGCGGGGGGGTTGGGGGGGGGGGGGCGGCGGGGTGAGACAGTGCCTTCCATTAGAAATGAGGACAGCCAGAGGGTTAAAAACAGGTCAGTGGAATTCAGATGAAAGCTCTGTGTGTATATATATGAGGCTGCAAAAGGTTATTTCACCTGCAGGAGGAGACAGAAAGCGGTTCTGTAGAGTGTCTGGCACAATAATGTTTGTCTGCTGTTTGGGGTGACATTTCCTCAGCCCCTAAGAGAGAAAGACAGAGAGAAATACAGGAGAGAGAGACAGAGAGAGAGAGAGAGGGAGAGAAAGAGGGAGAGAGAAAACTGATCAGTAATCTTCTCACGAATGTCCAAAACAAAAAAATTACAGACAATTCGATGAAACATCACCACATCACTTTTATGTCTTTCTTACACATTTGACTTCTGTTTCTCTGACAGGGACAAAACTAGTCTAATCAACATTTTATTTAAAAAATCATCAAAAAAAAATCACCTATCTTAGAGAACCAGACTTGTTCATTTTAATTGAATTTTATTGACATAGTACCATCTGTCAAAAAGATAACTAGTTCAAAAGGAATTAAATAAATTAGCGTCTTATATAATTCTGGAAAAGTAATCCAAGAGGACAAAAACAGTTTACTCAGTCTTATTGTCCAACCTTAATAACCTCTTTTGATTGCACGGGCTGTGATTCCGTTGAGCACGCTGGATTGGATAATGACATAACCACCTGAGCTCTGATGAGATGAGATATGTACACAGAACAGCTGTGATTGGCTGAGCTGATGACACAAAATGGCTGCACTTGGGTCCTTGATTCTTGCTCATGGATATGACAAACGTGGAGGCTCTACCAAAAGCATTAAGCTTGGCCCCGGATTCATTTATGCCACGGGGCAAAGTTCATAAACCCTTATCAGAATGCCATCAAAACTCTGCATGTTGGCATATAGAGATGGGTGTGTGTGTGTGTGTGTACGCGTGTGTTACCTTCTGGCAAGGGCAGTTTATATGTTGAAAAGTATTATTTTGGAAAGTTATGACAGGAAAGGTGAGTCTCCCTCAAGTGAAGACACACACACACACACACACACACGCACAGAGAGAGAGAGAGAGAGAGAGAGAGAGAGAAGCAGGGGGCTTAATTTAATACAGAAGGGTGTTCATTAGTAGGCTCTTGTTTTAGGTGTTGGAAAGGTGCTAATACAGCGTAGGCCTGTGTGCTCTGCTGTGCTGATGACAGTGTGACTTTCTACAGCACACACACCACCTTCAGCTTCAGACACCTACGATAAATAGCTGTCACCTGAAAACACACACGCACGCACGCACAGTTCTCTGTTGCTGAATGCTGCTCCTTTTTCTTAGATTTTATACCTTGCAACACCTTTGACACTTAAACAGAAAAGAAAAGAAAAGAAAAGAAAAGAAAAGGAAAGGAGAGGAAAAAAATCTGAGTGCCTATCAAACACAATAATTAAGAAAAATAAAAGCCAGCAGCTCAAACCAACTGCCACAGAGATCATACCAAAGCACAGAAATGGCTGTATTTACATTGCTCAGTGAACACACTTCTGGACAATGTGTGTGCTATTACATCTGAGTACAACATTGGATATCATGCCATTGCTTTCAACTGGCCTTGCCTTGCGAACATAAATGGCTTGTGACTCTCCTGGTTTAGATCCTATCTAACAGACTGCTACCGACTTGTACATATAATCAGTGAATCCTCTCAATACACTCAAGTAATAGTATGGTGTTCCTCAAGATTCAGTGCTTGGGCCGCCTTTTTCCGTGTTGCATACGCTTATGTTGTCCATAAACGCAGTATATGTTTTTCACCATTATGCTAATAACACACAGCTGTTCGTATTAGTTAAGCCAGATGAAGTCTCTCAGGTCTTTGAGATAAGAGACAGTTTTGAAGGACCTGAGAAACCAGATGACTGCTAAACACTGCTAAAAGAGAGATGCTGAGACCTCACTCTAAGGCTGCTAGACGTAGGCTAATTGATTGTGCTTTGAAACTTGATGCTTTCTGTGCTGCACCCAGCACTGTAATCAAAGACCTATTGTTCATTCATTTGATGCTCACATTAAAACTGCCTCTGTCTTCGCCATCTTTCCCTTAAAGAATGCTGCAAAGCTTGGGAAAATGCTCTCTCTCTCTCTCTCTTGAGATCCCTCTCTCTTCCTGATGCTGAAAAGCTAATTCATTCCTTTTATCCATTCAGGACTGGCCTACTTCATCATCATAAGCTAAAATCCTAAAAGCAACTTTTTGACCCTGTCTGCCAGCCTGACGGTCTTTAAGAGCTTTGTGGAGAGAAAAAAAAGGAAGAAAAAACAGATTTTGAAAAAAGGTTCGGCTGACGGCGTCAAGGAAGAATAAATGACTACCCCCCCCCCATCCTCACCCTCCACCAAAAAAAAGAATACAGGAGAGTCTGAGCACTCCATTTTTAAGCACATTTAATGGGTATAGGTGAGGTGTAGGCGAAGATGTAGGTGTAGTTGTAGGTGTTTGGTGCTTATAGCCTTTCTCAGAGTGACGACACGGCAGTCTTTCACAACATAGCCATCGAATTGCCTTCAAAACCTGAGGACTTTCCGTTATGCTCAAGAGAGGTTTCCACGGCCAGCAACAGAGCAGTCCTCACTTATCCCAAAACATTGGCATCTCTTTACCGCGTAAAATATTTTGTCTGTTCTAACCCTGCGTTCTGCCGGCTCAGAGTTCATCATCAGAGGAGGATGCGGTTTCTCAATTCTGATCCACGGTTCTTCTCAAGGATTTCGCCTTTCATAGCTGAAGGGAGTCTTTCTTTGATGTTGATGCTTTCCATTTTCTCAGTTTCTCTGTTTTTGGGCCAATTATACTGTAAAGATGCTTTGTGAAAAGGTTTATTGTAACAAGGTCTGTATCAATGAACAAACTGAGTTAGACTTTGAATGAGACGGTGCTTGTATTTTAACAGTTACTCTCACTGGTACCTGCCATTAGCACAGTCATCCATTTCCTCCAATCAGATACCCCCCCCCCCCCCCCCCCCCCCATCGGAAAAACTGATGTCATCCATTCACCACACAGCAAGAGTGTTTCTTTCCTCTGAAAGAGAGAGGGTTTAAATTCATCAGGACGGGCAATCTCTCTCTCTTTCTCTCTCAGACACACACACACCCTTGGAGAGAAATTAGTTCAGTATGTGTTGAGAGTTAATAACAAAGAGAGAAGCGCCAGTGTGAGCAACCAGAGAGAGCATAATCAAAGCATTTTTTTTTTCCAGAGTATTTCCGATACTTCTGATCATAGGAATGGATATGAAAATATACAGGACTCTCTTGGTATCTCTGCTGGAGTCAGAGATTACACGATTGTGATGCAAGAGATCTGTTTGGTGAGACTAGTGTGTGTGTGTGTGTGTGATTGTGTGGAAGATATATATACAAACTTCTCTTTTCTTTAATTCCTTCTGAACAATGTGCATGTGTGTGTATGCGTTTCGTATGAACAGGGGTGACTGTCATCTGTCAGGAGAGAAAGGATATGTTCATCCTATAGATTTCTGGTGTGTGTGTGTGTGTGTGTGTATGAGTGCGTGTATATCCTCATGGAAATGTACGTGCTGGCCTCTGAGACTTGTCCATGCTTTCAGCAGACTCTCTCATCTTCTGTTTCATGTCTTGTCAAGCGGTTTCTATCCGTCCCATGAGCGACTCTTTCGTTTTCTCTCATCTCTGGTTCTCAGTCTCCTATAGCTTTCTTTCTTTCTTGGCTTGAAGCTACATTTGTGTCTTCCTCTGAATTCTCTCTCTTCAGAAAGGTCAGCTTTCTGATTCCAGATATGTGTTTGATGTGAACAAAAGACACACACACACACAATCACACATACACAGGTACATAGGATAGGAATCAAACAACATTTCCCAGAATTCTGTGTGTTGACATGCAGAGACTAAGGTCCTCTGGAACGTGGCTTCTGTTTCTCTGTCTTTGATATACATTTCTTGCACTCTGAGAAAATGAGAGGATGTTACTTGTTTCATTTACAAAAACAACAAAAAAAAGTTTTTGCAAGGATATCACCTGTGTAAGACTATACTTTCATCTGTTTCAAGGAGACCTCCAAAACCGAAAATATTCCCTGTTCCTTGTTCTAAACAGAATCAGTGTTTTAATGCTTGGGTTCTTTGGTGTATGTATGTGTTCTCGAAGGTTATTCTCTTATGTGTACTAATTACAAATATCACTTTTTGGTTTAACCAAAAAGAAGACCCATTATTGAAAATCTGCAATATCAGCTGAAAACACACGCTACATTTAACTTATGTTTGTCTACGAATTCCCCTGGCGTGCTCCGTTGACGGTTTGTGTGACCAAAGACCGCTCTTCTGTGATGATGAGATGCTGCAGGTGTTTAGCGTTATGATTCATTACTAAGATTTTTAGCTTAATTTCTTGGAATTAATTGTTTCCATTTTCTAGCTTGAATTAACTGGAAATACTCTAGGGTATCCAGACTCCAGCTAATCATTTTAACTCCCACCGTTTTGCGAAAAATCGTATTGGTGAGCAAATTTTAATTTAACAGAAATTCCACCAATTACAGTTATTTGATATCTGTTTTCTTTAGTTTAAAATGCATTTCATCTTAGAGTTTTGTATCCAAACCCTTCGATTTGATCATTTTTCTATTTCGGTTGTTTTTTTGTTTTTTTTAGCTCTCTTTCAACCATGGCAACATGAAATGGCAAAAGCAGTAAATCACTGCCAAACATCCACCCCACAAACAACAAATGTTCAAATGTTTGTGTGGATAATGCGCATAATTCAAAAAATAGTTTTTTTTTAAAGCTACTAAACGTGACTGAGGGTGAATTTGACTAATGCAGTAATTAGCATTCCAATCTACACGTATTAAAAAGGGAAAAAATCATACCCAGTTTTGAGTAGCCAATTGAGAATGCTGGATAGTCTGTCTCGTGTTTGGCCTTGTGGTCCACTCTGTTTCAAGGTAATTCTTTTCGAAGAAAAAAGGTCATTTTGTAATATACTGCCAACTTTCCGTGAGTAGGCTAATTCACTTAGACAGGGACACATTTAATAGGACTGTGTTACTTCTCTCCTGTCAAGATGAGGTACTTCATAGGCGTCGAATGGCTTTTAAGGCTTCTGCTGACAGAAATACGAGTTTTTTTCCCCTCTTCCTTTAATAAATGGCAAGTCATAATTCATCGGAGTAAGAAAAACAAAAGTTTTTAAAACGAACGTACCTGAGAAAATGGCAGCCAGAGAATTCAACTTTGGGAATTCTAATGAGGTTTTAAACGACAGCAAGTTTTCATTTTCGTTGCACCCGTATCTCAGCCAGCTAACACTTTCAATTCCAAGCTCTTTATTCAATCAGTTCTGTTGCCACAGTTAAGTCCTAAACAATCTAATATTTATGCAAAACATGGCACTCAGCCTGGGCGTCTCTCAGGTTGTTATTATCATCATTCTCAACGTAAGTGCTCTAAATTAATGAACGCCATTTGCCGCTGTCTACACCGCTGACGGGCAACTAATAACGAGGTGTCTCTGTACCTGAAAACTGTGGGCTAATTATCATCTCTCATACCACACACACACACACAAGCACGCCCAGTGTAATTCTATAATCTCCCTTTTCTTCAAACGGAATGTAGTTCGCGCTCTCTCTCTCTCTCACTCACGCGCGAGAATAATGGTGCAATAACCTACTCTGCCCAACAAACGCGATTTACCGATGACAAACTGTGACCGCGCGCGCACGCGTGTGTGTGTACTTGTGCGAGGTGGTTGGCGTTCCCGGTGATTACCGGGCGGTTCTGTGCTTAGCTCTGTAATCACACCCAGGGTCAGAGCAGAGAGGGAGAGAGACGGGAGAAGTGAGTGGCTGACTCCGCTGGATTACGGAGTTCATATCCTCCGCAGCGCTCTCACACACCGCCCCTAATTACTCACACTGACCTCCGGAACAGTGCTCTCTAATAGAGGGAGGGAAAAAATACGAAGAAGGCAAAAACGAAAGAGAGAAGGATCTGCCTGTGTAGGTGCCTTCTCATAATAAGCCCTGTAGGCTCTGCTTTAAACGGGCTCGTGGAGGAGCTGCTTATCCGGCGGTGGGTTTTAAGACGACAAAATGCGCGCTGTGTGAATACTGGGGTGTGCAGTGGTATTTGTTACGGTGTAAAATAGGAATCTGAGGATCCTTTTATGCCTGTGAGATATTGTTTTTGAACAATTTTCATGAAAAACGTCTTTAGACATGCTCCCCTCCCAGCACACACACACACACAAACACTCACTCACACACGCACACGCACACACACACTCACTCACACACGCACACACTCATACTACACATATACACACACATCGCACACACACACACACACACTCACACACACACACACACACTCACTGCTACCACAGTCAAGATTAACTCAAAAGAACAAATACTTCAAGTATGTTCATCTTTATTTAACTTCACAAACACACCGATTAATTCAGGGGAGAAACAAAGAACCGTCTGATGGCAAAGACAGTATTCATTTAAAACTCATTTTTCTTGGCATATCATCCTAAATAAACATTATGAAAGGCAACAACAAACAAAACCAAAGGTCACGTCATGTTCTTTCATTAGTGTTCAGTTCTTAACGAGGATACCGGAGCCTTTTTCAACACTCGTTCAGCATGCGTGGACCCAACTCCCTGGCTCCTTCCTTTTTTGTTAAAAAAAACAATTAATAAAGAAAGAGAGAGCGGGAGAGAGAGAGAGACAGAGAAAAAAACATGCTGAACGATGGACCGATTACATCATAGGTGGAGGAGAAGTGGTAGGTTTACCCCGGATGCAGTACCAATAACAACCCAGACTAACAATTAGAATACTGGGGCTAGCCGGACTAACGCAGCTGACTTAACGTCACTCTGCCTCATAAGGGGAACGAGGAGATAGGGACATGAACACAGAGAGAGAGAGAGAGAGAGAGCGAGAGCGAGAGAGAGGAGAAAGTGTGAAGGGAGAACTGTGATTAGGATTGCTCTTAGAGGGGAAATTTACCCGCTTTTCAGTTTCAGAGCACCGAGGAATTGATTAGGGGAAAAAAACGTTGGTCGATACGAGCTGCGGTCTACGGGGCAGTTTCGCTGTTGGAAGAGAGATGTCTGGGAAAAGCCTCGGACATTCGGCCACAGAGAGGTTTCATCCGTCACGCCCCCCCCTCTCGTTAGCCGTGTCCACACAGACTCACTCCATCCTGGCTGGATTCCACCAGGCCATGGAAGCGTGGAGATGAAAACGATTTGGTTCATCCTCGTTCAGTTTTGTGCTTGTCGTCTTCTCTCTCGTTCTGCGTTTCCTCTCCCCCTGTTTCCGTCCCGGCCTGTCTCTCTCAGAGCCACTTGCGGAGAATGGAGAGCGCGCTGTTGAAGGTGAGGTGGGATGGGTGAGATCCACGGTAGGTCAGAAGCAGGGAACCAGCTTCAGCACTGTGCCCAGCCTGGTGCATGTCTCGGGCAGCCTGTTCCACGTCCCAGCCCCCTTGGTGCTGGTTGGTCAGGAGGTGGGTGACCAGGGGTCCGTAGAAGATTGTCTCTACACAGCTGATCAGCATCCCAGCGTTCAGCAGCAGGGTCAAGAGCTCGGAGTCACAGCACTCCTCACTCACCTATACATAGATACAGGGAGAGAGAGAGAGAGAGAGTGGGGGAGGGGTAGGAAAATAAATTAACACGACAAGCCAAAATCAATTCCACACACACACACACAGACACACACAGGCACACACACACACACACACACACACACGCTTAAGGGGCTTAAGATAGCACAGACCTAAGTGGAAATTTAAACCCAAGTCCCAAGTGAAAACTCATGACTAATATTAAACAGACTACCAAAAATGAAACTCTCAGAGCTTGCCTGTCATTCGTCAGAGACACAAGAACATGCCCGTGTATGAGTATGCAGGTTTATCTGTCTGTGTGTGTGTGTGTGTCTCTTTTTTTGTCATGATATCTACCACACAGACTCACATGGGCCTGTAGAGACGCCATATGGTGGTGATAACTCTAATATAACCACAAAGTAATATATTCCTCTGTCGTTATAACCACGTTATAACCATGCTACAGTATCTTTAGGCTATAGGTATACCTTATTACCATGTCATTTTACAACATTGTTATTACACTGTATTACATAGAGGTTACTGATGCTCTATGTTATTTATGTTAATGACATAGTCACTGAGTGTATCATTTACAGTAAGCAGGCTACAGCAGAGAACAACGCCAGAGGCAATCCAGCCTCTCTACTGTGAATGTTATTCAATCTTACACCCAACTCTCCCCTGAGTTCTCTCTTTCTGTCTGAGTCCCTCTCTCTCTCTTTCTCTCTCTCTCTCTCTCTCTCCATCTCACTCTCTTTCTCTCTGTCTGGGTGTATGTTTGTAGGAGAGAGAGATATTTCCCGTGGCAGCAATCCACTTGCCCGTCTGACAGAGGTTATAAACAACACAAATGAGGTCGCTGTGTGAGGTCATATCCTGTCCTGACCCTTGCTGCCTTTTGGGGTGGGAGGGAGGTCATCTTTCTCTCTCTCTCTCTTTCTCTCTCTCTCTCTTTCTCTCTTTCTTTCCTCTCCTCTGTGAGCTATCGCTCCTCCTCCACCTCTCATGCTTTTCTCTCCCTTTTTTCCTCCATAAATAATTCAACAGGCAGCTTTAAAAAAGGAATGAAAAGCAGAGGACGGCAGCTACTGTACGAGTCAGCACAGTGGAAAATCAATTATGTGCTAAATTTGATTAAAGCCAAGTCTACGCCAAGAGATATGATGCCCCATCGTGTGTGTGTGTGTGTGTGTGTGTGTATGAGTGCATATTAAAGAAGATGTGGTTAACACTCGGACTACAGCATCCAACCACAGTTTATGTCTGCTTGGTTGACCTCCCCCAGAATTTGAGGTGGTGATGGTTAAAAAAAACCCCCAAAACAAAACCAAAAACAAAACAAAACCCCCTCCCCCAAAAGATCCAAGTAATTAAAAACAATTGCAGCTTTAAACTATGGTTTTTACCAAGTATTCACAGATAACAAATGTTTAGTATATGAAAGGCAGTCTCTCCCTCTCTCACCCTCTGTCACTCCCTCTCTTGCTCCACACACACACACACACACACACACGCACCGCCTTCATCCCAGCATACTCGAGATACAGACAGCTTTCCTCTGCTTTTATCCCGTCTCCCTCTTTCTCTTTCTCTCCCCTAATTCTACACGTCTGCCTGTCTATTTCTCTTTCATTTCCAGAGAGACAGAGCGGGGAGTCAAAAAAGTGAGGGATACAGAGAGAGAGAGAGAGAGAGAGAAAGAGAGAGAGCTAGTCTGAAAGAAGGGACTTTAGACAAAGATGGTGAGATGGAAAGAGGGAGAGAGAGAGAGAGAGAGAGCCGACGTGAGCAGTTAGGAAAGAAACAAACAGATTGAGATACAGAAAGGAATGTGTTATCTTTCAAAAGAGTGTGTGTGTGTGTGTTTTTCTGAAGCCTGACAACAATATGGCACGATTAAACATTCTGATCATATCTGCTCTAAGAATTACACTCATTATCTCCCCTCTCTTTCTCTCTCTCTCTCTCTGTGTGTGTGTGTGTGTGTGTGTGCACGTTGATAAGTTTTAGCACAGTGTCTGTGTGTCAGAGAACAAAAGCTCTGATGAATGGTGTGCTTGAGCCCTCTGTCGATGGAGATTCTGATCAGCCCACATCAGACAGATAAACAGCCAATAAAAGTGCCCTGAGCCAGCAGAGCCACGGGCAGCTCCTCATGGTGGAAATGAAAGAACATCCAGAACTCATCTGTTTCAAGGCCCGTTTGGGCTTTTAACACACTCAGCCCAGATACTGCTGCTCCTGCTACAGACACACTCAGCCCAGATACTGCCGCTCCTGCTACAGACACACTCAGCCCAGATACTGCCGCCCGCTCCTGCTACAGACACACTCAGCTACAGACACACTCAGCTACAGACACTGCCGCTCCTGCTACAGACACAATCAGCTACAGACGCACTCAGCCCAGATACTGCTGCTCCTGTGACAGACACACTCAGCTACAGACACACTCAGCCCAGATACTGCCGCTCCTGCTACAGACACACTCAGCCCAGATACTGCCGCCCGCTCCTGCTACAGACACACTCAGCCCAGACACTGCCGCTCCTGCTACAGACACACTCAGCTACAGACACTGCTGCTCCTGCTGCTCCTGCTACAGACACAATCAGCTACAGACACACTCAGCCCAGATACTTCTGCTCCTGCTACAGACACACTCAGCTACAGACACTGCTGCTCCTGCTGCTCCTGCTACAGACACAATCAGCTACAGACACACTCAGCCCAGATACTGCCGCTCCTGCTACAGACACACTCAGCTACAGATACTGCCGCTCCTGCTACAGACACACTCAGCTACAGACACTGCTGCTCCTGCTATGGACACAATCAGCTACAGACACACTCAGCCCAGATACTGCCGCTCCTGCTACAGACACACTCAGCTACAGACACTGCCGCTCCTGCTACAGACACACTCAGCTACAGACACTGCTGCTCCTGCTGCTCCTGCTACAGACACAATCAGCTACAGACACACTCAGCCCAGATACTGCTGCTCCTGCTACAGACACACTCAACTACAGATACTGCCGCTCCTGCTACAGACACACTCAGCCCAGATACTGCTGCTCCTGCTACAGACACACTCAGCTACAGACACACTCAGCCCAGATACTGCCACTCCTGCTACAGACACACTCAGCCCAGACACTGCCGCTCCTGCTACAGACACACTCAGCTACAGACACACTCAGCCCAGATACTGCCGCTCCTGCTACAGACACACTCAGCTACAGACACACTCAGCCCAGATACTGCCGCTCCTGCTACAGACACACTCAGCTACAGACACACTCAGCTACAGACACTGCCGCTCCTGCTACAGACACACTCAGCCCAGATACTGCCGCTCCTGCTACAGACACACTCAGCTACAGACACTGCCGCTCCTGCTACAGACACACTCAGCTACAGACACACTCAGCCCAGATACTGCCGCTCCTGCTACAGACACACTCAGCTACAGACACACTCAGCCCAGATACTGCCGCTCCTGCTACAGACACACTCAGCCCAGATACTGCCGCTCCTGCTACAGACACACTCAGCTACAGACACTGCCGCTCCTGCTACAGACACAATCAGCTACAGACACACTCAGCCCAGACACTGCCGCTCCTGCTACAGACACACTCAGCTGCAGACACTGCCACTCCTGCTACAGACACACTCAGCCCAGACACTGCTGCTCCTGCTACAGACACACTCAGCCCAGACACTGCCGCTCCTGCTACAGACACACTCAGCCCAGACACTGCCGCTCCTGCTACAGACACACTCAGCCCAGATACTGCTGCTCCTGCTACAGACACACTCAGCCCAGATACTGCTGCTCCTGCTACAGACACACTCAGCCCAGATACTGCCGCTCCTGCTACAGACACACTCAGCTACAGACACACTCAGCTACAGACACTGCCGCTCCTGCTACAGACACAGTCAGCTACAGACACTGCCGCTCCTGCTACAGACACACTCAGCTACAGACACTGCCGCTCCTGCTACAGACACACTCAGCCCAGATACTGCCGCTCCTGCTACAGACACACTCAGCCCAGACACTGCCGCTCCTGCTACAGACACAGTCAGCCCAGACACTGCCGCTCCTGCTACAGACACACTCAGCCC
>NC_044498.1:5617564-5620064 GCF_902362185.1 Chanos chanos
TTACAGGAGGAAGAGCAGGTACATGTCAGTTACAGGAGGAAGAGCAGGTACATGTCAGCGCTTTCTCTCTCAAACTTGTAGAAATGGCAGAACCGTTCTATGCTGCATTAAGGGAGAGAGGGATACCCTGCTCCTCAGACACCGTTACCCTGAATGCCATCCCCCACTGGACGGGCCACCTCACTGACCTCTCGATTCGCTGTCACAGGAAAACAATGTGACGTTTTTCCCCCCGAGACATCGAATTCATTATGTCATTATCACAGGAAAACAAAGTTTCGTTATTTCGTGATAATGACAGAAACAACTCGACATCTCGAGAAGTTAGGGAGGCAAACTCTCTCAATACCTTTAAAACGAGACTAAAGACTTATCTATTTTCTCAAACATATGAATAATATAATTTTGATTTGACTTTGTTATAGATATGTAAAGCCCTTTGAGACTATAAATAGTGACATTGGGCTCTAAATAAACTTACTATTAGTAGTATTATTATTAGTATTATTATCAGTATTATTATTATCATGAGAAAACGGAATCAAAATTAAAATGTAAACTGATGGCATCTTAGGGCTTCCATAATTTTTTCATTGCATTGGTTTCCCAAATAACATTATAGCACAACTGTTGCATCAAAGCAGTGTCAAACCTGGAGTTGTGGCGATTGCAATGCTCTACTCACTGGACATCTTGCTGTGATCTGTCACTGACCGCCAATTGACTAGAATAACACACACACACACACACACACACAAGCACACACACAAGCACACACACACACACACACACACACACAAACACACACACAAGCACACACACAAGCACACACACAAGCACACACACACACACACTCACAAACACACACACACACACTTACCCGTTCTGTACGTTTGTGTGTATGGCCTTCACAATGCCCTCCAAGACTCTCAACGGCTCTGAGTAATCCTTCAGTATTTCTTCATCACCACTGCAACAACATACACACACACACACACACGCACACATGCACACAGAGCAAGAGTGATTCTGTTACTTCTCAAGGGATTTATCTATCTTTCAATGAGTATCTACAAGTGCTTGTGCGTGTGTATGTGTGAGTGTGTGTGTGTGTGTTTTGCACCAAAAGTAAGATTTTCAGTCAGTACACTAAAAGCCTTAATCATTAAGCTTTCCTGTGGTATTCTTCAACTGTTAATATTCCTACAACATTATCCCAACGCTCCCCAAACATTTTTATAGTGTTGAGCAGATTCAGCACCGACCCAGTGTTTCTGCAGTATTCCCCTCCCCTGCCCTACTGCAGCGCTCTCTCTCCATCCCTCTCTCTCTCTCTCTGTGTCTCTCTCTCTCTCTCCATCCCTCTCTCTCTCTAAATCTCTCTGTTTTTCTCTCTCTCTCTCTCTGTTTCTCTCTCTCTCTCTCTCTCTCTCTCTCCCTGTCTGCTGCTCCCGTCTGAGCACGCTCAGAAAGGAGGGCCATTTTTCACACAAAGACAAAAAGAAAGAAAAAAAGATAATTTTCTCCTGACTCATCCGCACCTTATGTCACACACACACACACACACACACACACACACACACACACACACACACACACACACAGAGTAAGGCTAGGGAAGTTGACAATTAAAAAACTCATTCCATTAACAGAACCTGCCCAAAAGCCACAGACGTACTCCCAACACTTAATGAAAGTAAACTCCACAGTGTTTCAGAATATGTCTTCTGTAATACATTCAGTGCTACCAGACTGTACGTCAAACCCTGACACCTGTCAAAGACACTTTATAAACACAAGACACGCTGCCTCAGCTCCCATTACTGTTTTAACAACTAACTGACCAATGGGTAGACACATCTGCACTGTCCACTGCAACCAATCAACAGCCTCAGACACACACACACAAACACACACACAGACAGAGAGAGGGAGAGAGAAAGAGACAAAAAGAAAAAGAGAAAGAGTGACAGAGAGAAAGGGAGAGAAAAAGAGAGAAAGAGAGAGAGAAAGAAAGAGTGACAGAGAGCGAGAGACAGAGACAGAAAGAGAGAGAGACAAAGGGAGATAGAGAGAGAAAGAAGTCTAAGATGAAACAGCTATATTAGTCTGCGGCAATTACACCCATCATGAATCTGCTACTGCAGTGAGCGAGAGAGAGAAAAGCAGAGAGCGAGAGAGAGAGCGAGAGAGGGATTCAGAATATTTTGATGGATGAGGTTTTTATAAATTCTGTCTCTCTCTCCCCCTTTCTCTTGCACAGGCCATCTCTTCTAAGCTGACTACAGATGAGATTAGTGACTGCTGCAAACCAGCAGCATGTCATTTAGAAAGTAGCTGATTGGTTAACTGCATGCGTGATAGGAGCTATGCAAGAATGTGATTGGTCATTACTCTGTATGCATGAACGGCTAGATGTAAATCTGATTGGTCGACGCTATATAAGGTGCTGATTCGCGACGAGCTGATTGGTTGGTTTCTGTTGCACATGGCTTGGAGC
>NC_044498.1:5627564-5635064 GCF_902362185.1 Chanos chanos
AAGAGTAGCGCTTTACAGCTAAGAAACACTTAAACGACCTAACACTTGAAAAAACAGAAGTTCATGGTCTTTGTGAAGCATGGAATCACGGTGAAAAGGTTCTCTTACACTCTGGGAAGTTTTCAGTTCAGCTCAAACGCAGTGAAGATCTCAGACTCTGTTTGTCTCATAGAGCTTTGGACCCTGAACGCTGTCATTCCTTTGTTAGACACAATTTAAGCTTTAAGATCTGTGAACGCTGACATCCTTACGAACACGAGTGTTTATAAAAGCTTATGCACAAACAAACGAACCCAGAAATGTAACAAGCGCACAATCAAATTAAAACAAAGTCTTGGCTAAGAGCCTAATGTCCACTAGATTCAGGTCTGCCCTAAAGTTGGAACAGGAGAGCACACAGAGAGAGAGAGAGGGAGGGTGAGACAGGAAATCATGCAGAGAGAAAGAGGGAGGGTGAGACAGGAGAGCACAGAGAGAGAGATGGAGGGTGAGACAGGAGAGCATACAGAGAGAGAGATGGAGGGTGAGACAGGAGAGCATACAGAGAGAGAGATGGAGGGTGAGTCAGGAGAGCATACAGAGAGAAGGAGGGAGGGTGAGACAGGAGAGCACAGAGAGAGAGAGAGGGTGAGACAGGAGAGCATACAGAGAGAGAGAGGGGGGGGGGGTGAGACAGGAGAGCACATAGAGCCTAGAGCTGATGTGTATTTCCACTGAAGCTTCCTATAACCACACATTTCAGACTGAAAACTGCCTAATCCTTCAGCAAACAATTATCATCTCCTAACAGATGCCCCATTCTGCCCCCCCTCCCTGCCCTGCCCCTCCCACACCAACTGCAGCCTTCAAGACACATCATCAGTGTGTGTGTGTGTGTGTGTGTGTGTGTGTGTGTGTGTGTGTCGTACCCGCTGTCAGTGAAGAGGAACTCCAGGTGTGTCATGTAAACCTCCCACATTGGAAGACTGTAACGATGAGCCAGTGACAGAGAGATTCCATACACACTCTCATCCAACGTCCTAAAGACAGAAACACACACTCACAGTTTAAATACACACACAAACACAGATTCCATACACACTCTCATCCAACGTCCTAAAGACAGAGACACACACTCACAGTTTAAATACACACACAAACACAGATTCCATACACACTCTCATCCAACGTCCTAAAGACAGAGACACACACTCACAGTTTAAATACACATACACAAACACAGATTCCATACACACTCTCATCCAACGTCCTAAAGACAGAAAGAGACACACACTCACAGTTTAAATACACACACACACAAACACAGATTCCATACACACTCTCATCCAACGTCCTAAAGACAGAAACACAGACTCACAGTTTAAATACACACACAAACACAGATTCCATACACACTCTCATCCAGCAGAGACACATACACAGTTCAAACACAGAAAAACAGATTCCATCCAACATCCTAAAGAAAGAGAGAGACAGAGAGAGAGAGAGAGAGAGAGAGAGGGACACACACACACACGCAGACTCCAAATACACTGTCTCTGAATGAGTTACAGAAAGAGAGAGACACCTACAAATGTTCATATGCACACACACACACACACACACACACACTTACTCTGCTAAGCCCAGAATGGTTTCTTTTTTGTACTGAGCGTCACTGCTGAATCTCTGGACGTCCACACCGCGTCCCAGACCCTGCAGAACCTGGGCCTGAGTGAAGTCTGTTAGACGATCACTGTACACACGCAACTGACCAATCAAGGCCCGTAGCTCCTCATCCGGCCAATCGTAGTCTTCGTTATCAGTCACATGTTTGGTCACTTGACGAATGAGCTCCCTTGGATCAGCCTTGGAATAAAACAAACACAAATATCTGAATAGGAGCCTTCGTATACAGACCACCTCTAACAAAAACAAACTTCCTGTCGGTTTAACAAGAAAACAACAAAAACAAAAACAAATAACAAAAATATTGACAAACATCACACAACTGCTCAGCCGCTGTGTTGCAGACAAATATTTAATGATGATGCTTTTGTCGTTTGTGGCTACTGAATCGGGGGCTGTTTAGCAGTGCTCTGAGCCAGACGTTAGTGAAGATTACGGGCAGGGCTATGTTCACATGAGCGGGCGTGAGATGGTAAAGGTCTTTTCCTTCATCTCACTGTTTGACACAGCGGTAATGGGGCGTAGGGAGAGTTTCGGGATCGGTTTGAGGGGACTGAAGTGTGCTGTGAAAGGTGTTCTGGCGTTGGCTGACGCTGGACAGTTTGTCCGTTAAAAGGCCGTTGAAGCTCACACAGGGATTGGAGAGCTCAGATAACTGTTGGACGGAAAACTCTGCAGCATAAAGTACAGGAGGGCAAAAAAAAACCCCACCCCAAAAAAACAACTCGTCTCAAAATTTGGGCGGACTGACATAAAACAATGTGGAACATACGAGAGGACCTGTACATTCTGTTTTCTATCACAAAAAAGAGACAGTATACGGTGTTCAAAAGGAAAGGAGCAGCGAGATGGGTTGGAAACACGCAGGTTTAATTACAGTTTATTTCCTTTTAATTATTGTGTCTCTGAGGTGGTCACTCGTAAAAGCCAGTGTATTTACGGTCTGCTTTATGAGGGGGATAAAACACGGTAGCCTCCCTCACACTCATAAAAGGACGGGATGACAAAAGTTTTACTTTCCTGAGTCTCTGAAAAGCAAGACTTCAAACTTCATCCATTAAAAGACTGAATTATGTTTAAAGTATTTATTTATTTATTTTACAGAGGTTTGTGATGTTGACCGTTGGTGTTCAGAGTTTTTGGCAATGCACCTGTATTTGTCTGGGTGTGTGTGTGTGTGTGAGAGAGAGAGAGAGAGAGAGGGAGAGAGAGAGAGAGAGAGAGAGCGAGAGCGAGATTTAATTTCTACTCTTTGTTGGAGAGCTGCATACGACCCTCCTTTCAGCACTATCACCAGTTCAATCAAACCCCACACAATTTTTTAATCTATTAAAAAACACAGGCTCTGATTTCCCCTAACCCTGTCATTTAGGGTAATGTGTATTTAAGTCATTATGCTGCGAGCTGTGATTGGACAAACTCACACATGTCAAATAGCTGGAGGAGAAGAACAGGTACAACATGACGATAATCAAATCAAAGCAGCACCCTTCATTACCCCGGCTATACTAATACCATGATTACACACTCTGCCCTGAGCTCTGTGTGGGTGAGGAGGTTTATATACATACACACACAAATATATATTCACACACACACACACACACACACACATATATATTTATTTATATATAAATATGCAAATATATATACACATACATATACATATACATACAAAAACAACAAAGAAAAGGTGAAACAGAGGTAAAAAAGCAGGAGGAGAGCAGGATTTGCTTTAAAAAGACAGAGAGAAGAGATGAAGAGATGAGAGAGAAGACAGAATCAGCGAGATGAAGCGTGGCTGGAGAATTGGGAAAAAAAAAGTGATGGACAGAGAGCGTGCGTGGGTGCGTGTGTGTGTGTGTGTGTGTGTTTGAAATCCAGCTCTCTCAGACATGATGAAATGTCTTCATCTTCTGTTCTCCGCCTCCTTATTCTTATTCTCTCTCTCTCTCTCTCTCTCTCTCTCTCTCCCTCACACACACCTCTCTGATTCATTCCCTCTCTCTCTCTCTCAGGGGTGTGTTGCATGGCTCTGTGTTTCTGTACACTAGTTAAAATGTATGTGGCCAGTGCTGTGATATATTCTCTTATTTCTGTGTGTGAAGTCTAATCTCTCTCCAGCCTGATTCTGATGAGCGGCTGTGGGGATGGACAGACTGCAGAATAAAACTCTGTGCTCGTTGGTTTATATTTGGTACCTGGTGCTGTTGGACTGTGTGCTGATACTAAACCTGAGGGGTGACAAAATGGAGGGAAAAGAAAAAAAAAAAAAAGTCAGGAATGAAAATGAGTTTCAGTGTGAAATCACTCTTTCTCTCTCTTTCTCTGTAGACACAGAGAGAGGGTTTATATACACACAGAGAGCTGTGCAGCAGTATTCTGTGTGTGTGTCTGTGTGTGTGTATGCATGCGTGTGTGTGTGTGTGTGTGTGTGTGTGTATGCATGCGTGTGTGTGTGTGTGTGTGCACGTGTGCAAGAGGGACACTAAAAGAGAGAAAGAGCAAAACAAAGAGAAAGATGTTCCCTGCCACAATATACTGTTTTCTCCCGGTTTGCAGAATGGAGTAAGTGAAGGTGTGTGTGTGTGTGTGTGTGTGTGTGTGTGTGTGTGAGTGTGTGAAAGAGTGACAGTGAGAGAGAATGAAATGTGGATGGGAATCTGCAAGGGTGTGTGTGTGTGCGTCTCCTGTGTGTTTGGCTGTAGTGTATGATGAATGCCTGGGTAAGATTCTCAATCTCTGTATGCATTGGACTGTGAAAATGCTGCCACACTTTCACACCTCCAATTATGCTAAACAGCGTTTTGATTCTCTGCCTCTCCTCTGTTTTAAAGAGGAGGGCTGAACCATTTACGACTCTTCTTCAGTAGAGAGAGGCGCTCTGACTCGACTGGTAATGTCTGCAGCAATCTCTTAATGACTGTTTCATTAAGCTTCATGCATTTCTGGAGCTCCACAGTGGCGCAATGCAGTGCAGAGGTGTGTCCCACGCCTGGGACTCTAAGCTGGAGGCCCCTACTGGTGCAACCCTCACTAACCCTGCCTGGAAGCCACGGGAGCATGGTCAGCCGCGTGGCTTTGGAAGGTCAGAAGACTTCTGGGTCTTCAGTCCAATTCACTCTCAATTAGTTAGTGGAATTTCAGCACAAGAGAGCACCAACTACCAAAAACCTGCACCCTCAAACTAACTCTGATTCTTATTTTAATGCCTTTGAATGGAATCATTCAAATCAAGCAATTTTGAGGAGGAAAAAAAAACCCAGTAAAAACAATAAAAACGACAAAGCTTAAATATAGATGACGGGCACTAAGCCCAGCAAAATGCTTCCATCAGCAGCACAATACACCAACAAACCTCTCCAAAACAGCAAAACACCTACCGCAGTCCTAACTGTCTTCAACAATTCGCCTGAGTTTGAGAGAGCGCGTGGATGTTCCGTGGTGAAGCAATAGCTTGAAAACTGCGGTACTTCAACATTAATAACCTAGTAATAAAACGGTAATAACCACGACTAACCATGATCTGCCAGTACACTGCGTTCTTGCATGACCGTGTCTCTAGATTTGTTACTACTGCTTAATCTCCCAGGATAACTGTCATATTCCCAGCTGTGTGTCACATAGGAATGCAAGTCTTCTTTTTGAAAGGCTTGTGGTTTGTACCCTGTCAATATCTCTACAGATAAAGGAAACCTTTTTTTTTTTTTTTTTAACTATTTCATCTGTTTTGTCTGTCTGTATAAGGCGGGGGGGGGGTGAGCTGAGGGATACTCTATACTTTTTTCACAGAGGAGAGAGAAAAAGGGGGGGGGTGAGTTTTGCTTGTTGTTTGTAGCGTGTAAGAATAAAACAGGACTAGCATTACGCACCTACAAGAGGAACATAATTACTCACTTCAGTTTGGAAAAAAACATCTTCGCTGGGCTTCATTTGCAATGCAAAAAGTACTGCGTTTGTTTGCGAGGGGAGATACATCCACAAAGCTTAGTGCTGTCTGTCTGCAAACCCACTTTTATCCCAAGTTTCAATCAACAACAACAACAACAACAACACCACAAACAATCAAAACAATGACAAGTATCTCAAAGCAGAGATACTGATTAGTCAGAGACAAAGTGGGAAAGAGAGAGAGAGAGAGACAGAGAGAGAGAGAGAGAGAAACGCATTGAGAGACAGAGAGAAAGAGGCAGAAAGACAGAGATAGGGAGACAGCGAGAGATTGAGGCAGAGAACAGAATATGGAGACAGACAGGCAGGCAGGCAGACAGACAGACAGAGGCAAGGATACTGAAAGGGACAAAGGCAGTGAAAGAGAGAGAAAAAAAGAGAGAGAGAGCTACGGAGGACGGAGAGAACGGAGAAAAAGGTAAAGAGGAGATAAGGAGGGATGGATAGTGGCAAAAGAAGGGACGAGTGTTTTGGAAGGACAGGGGACAAAAGAGAGAGAGAGAGAGAGAAAGAAAGAACAGACAAAAGGACTGTGGGACTGAGGGAGGCGTAGAGATACTGACAGGGTCTTGAGAGGGCGAGAGAACACGTTACTGAAGGTTCTTTTCTTACTGTGCTTGTACCCACTTCAGGCACAAAAAAAAAAAACACAAACAAACAAACAAAAAAAAAAAAACTCCTCCTCCACCAGAAATTACAGAACTCAAGTCCAGCCCAGTACAAGGCAACGAACAACACTCACGCCTCCAAAAAAAAGAAAAAAAAAGAAAAAAAAAAAGAAAAAAAAGAAAAAAGAAAAAAAAACAGATGGAAAAATAACAGCCAAGGACTTTTTCTCTGTCCTTCACTGGTAATGGACTTCCTCTTCTGTCTAAACATAGCTATAAGGACGTACATTATAATCCATTAGGAAGCATGCGCTCCTGTTTGTTGGTTACTTTAGCTTACCAAGTAAATTACTCTGTACGTGTGCGCGTGTGTGTGTGGACACACGTGCGTGCGCACATGTTCCTGGAAGGTCTTTGCGCCACAAAATCAAAAACAATTTCCTCTAAAACCATTTCTCCTCAGTGGTCTCTCTCTCTCTCTTTCTCTCTCTCTCTCTCTCTCCGTTGACTGCGTAATGGAGGTTTTGAAACAGCCGAAAGTTGTTTGTTTGGATGGCCGGTCCGTTCTCTGACTTAACGGGAAAGAACCAAGCTAAAACGCTAACACGACGCAACCCACCCCAACATCCGACAAAACACTCAGCTCTTTAATGCCTCTAAAAGCTTTAGCGTCGAGGGCTACGCGGGACAAACTGTGTCAAAAATGGACAATTATATTGTCAAACAATGGGCATGAATAATTCAATCAAAAGTAATACAAATAATAGGACCGTTCAATATAAACGAATGTAATTGACTATAATTGAATATAATTGTCCTGACTGGATATAACTGACACTGTTGAAAAAAGTAAAAAAAAAAAATCAGAGATTCGTACTGCAGAAAAAAAAAGAGACACTCTTTGAGGTGGTGTTTCCTGAGAGGACTGCAAAAGTGAATATAATATTTAAGGTATTAAAAAAAAAAAATCGTATTGAACTGAAAATAATGTGCAGTATAAAACGTGTGATATAATAACAGTATTTATGGGACATTGACAGAAGAATTAAAGTTCATATTTATATCTTGAAGTATTCTCTAAAATTCAGGTTGTAATATAGACTCAAATCATCAAAGGACAAGCTTAATAGAAATTCATACAAGAGCAAAGTGAGTGGAACAGAGACGGTGGGTCCAAGCACTCTTCCCTGACTGAAGATCAGCATTACCAGTCATGGGCTACAAACCTGTGAAACCTCCAAACAAGTGGACAAAGCCCTTGATCAGCAGCACA
>NC_044498.1:5640064-5647564 GCF_902362185.1 Chanos chanos
GTTTTTTTTTTTTTTTTCTCCTCCTTTCTTAACTGCATTGATTTTCTCATCTGCTCCATCCATCTTGGAGGGTGCAGCGTGTGATGTTTTGACTAGCTGCTATCCTGGCTTGTATCGAGAGCGGTGGGCATTATTTACTGGTGTCTGCTCAACGTGAGTATACATTAATTAATCAATATGACGGCATCCTTCAGGACATACTTCCCCTGCCCGCCTACAACTGAGGAAGAGGAGACAAAGACAGAGGAGATGAAAGAGAGAGAGAGAGAGAGAGAGAGAGGAGAGAGAGAGGAGAGGGAGAGAGGAGAGAGAGAGCAGAGAGAGAGGAGAGGGAGAGAGGAGAGAGAGAGGAGAGGGAGAGAGCAATATCAAAACACCAGCATTAACAACCACATTCCAGCCAACACGGACACATAGCTACAGGGCTCTAACCAAGACACAACTACATTACAGCTACAGGTCAACTACACTGGACACCACAACAATACAGCAGCTACAGTCATACTAACTATTCAATGCCATCCACACAACAGCTATAAAGTAACTAACCAAGGCATTACAACCGCATTACGGCTTACAGATACAATAACCAAAATACAACCACATTACAGGTTACAGATACAATCACCAAAACACAACCACATTACAGCTTACAGATACAATAACCAAAATACAACCGCACGACGGCTTACAGATACAATAACCAAAATACAACCGCACTACGGCTTACAGATACAATCACCAAAACACAACCGCACTACGGCTTACAAATACAATAACCAAAATACAACCACATTACAGCTTACAGATACAATCACCAAAACACAACGACCGCTCTACGGCTTACAGATACAATAACCAAAATACAACCGCACTACGGCTTACAGATACAATAACCAAAACACAACCGCATTACGGCTTACAGATACAATAACCAAAATACAACCGCATTACGGCTTACAGATACAATAACCAAAATACAACGACCGCTCTACGGCTTACAGATATAAACACCAAAATACAATGACCGCACTATGGCTTACAGATACAATAACCAAAATACAACGACTGCTCTACGGCTTACAGATACAATAACCAATATACAATAACCAAAATACAACAAGCACACTATAGCTACAGGTACATTCATTATTACACAACAACCACAAAATAGTTACAAACACACCTACCAATACACAACGACCACACTGAAGCTTATACATAGAATAACCAAAATACAACAAGCACACTAGAGCTACAGGTCCAACAACCAGGACAAAACCCTAATGCACAAATGTTTAGGCCCTTAGTTACGTATAAGACGGAGTGAGAGTGTGAGCAACTGAATGTGTGTATATGCATGTCTGTGTGTGCGTTATACCCTCGGTAGCTGGGAAGAGGTTCTGCCCTTCACTCTTGGTTTCAGCCAGTTTGCCAGTCCGTAACAAGACCTCAGCAAAGTTCTCCTGAGGGGTGTAGTTGTAAGAGGAGTAAACATCCTCGCCCTGAAAAACACACACACACACACAGACACACACACACACACACAGCACGTGTTCAGTCGTGTATTTTTTATACAGAAAAATATATAACAAATACACGGAGTGCAGGTTCTTCATTCAACAGACAACTGGGGGAGAACAAAACTATGTACTCCACCATAAACATGGCTTCACGGACAAAGTAAGTTTGAGCGGGAAAAAAAAGGAGAGCGAGACACTTAAACAGCGGGAAACGATAAAGGCCCACCTGGTCGACGTAGGGGTCGTCAAACAACGTCTCGTAGAAAGGGTGGCAACCTTGTCTCTCCAGATCTGCATTTTCATCGGCTGCCAGGTCGCATGTGGACTTGAGCCCGTGGCCCTGAAGAAGAGGCATAAACGCTCATCAAACATTCATGCAACATCCATAAAACATTCACCCCCCCCCCCCCACCCCCACCCCCACCCCCACCACATACAACCTTCCGGAATGATCATGAACGGGTTTTAAGACACCAGGGTATTCGGCAGCCAAAGAGAGAGGTTTTACTGATTCTAACCCCGATCACACTCACGAAGGAAAAGGAGAGAGAGAGAGAGAGAGAGAGAGAGAGAGAATCTGTAAGACAGAGTGAACGTGTGTAAGAGTATAAAAGCGGGAGTAAGTCACTCATGTATTACTTAAAAAACAACAGAGCGTTCAAACTTAGCGTCAGCAACCTGGAGGTTAGTTCAGCTTTGCCAGATTCAGATGCCAAACATCAAAAAACTGGAGCCAAGCCTGACGACTGTCCTTTATCCAACTTTGCTTTTAAAAGTGTGTCCAAAACATAATTATAAAATCATAAAAGAAAACTCCTGATGCATTATGCAAAGGCTTTTTATAAAAAAATACGTGCTTAAAAATCAGTGAGCTCTGTTCAGCACTGCACTTAGAAGACCTTAGAGTAAAGTAATGAGACAGACTAAATGAAAAATAAAAAATCATTTACACATCTAGTATTTTTGAGGTTACCTTGTGTGTCACGTTTCATGTTTTGAGTGGGTTTTAAATAGTAGACTCACAGCTGGGCACAGGAATATGTGAGTTCAGGGGGCATAAGTATCACGCATCTCAGGTGGGAGCAGACAACTGACCTAGGATCAGTTCCCTCTAGTCTTACAACTGACCTAGGATCGGTTCCTTCTAGTCTTACAACTGTATTTACATGATGCATGAGAGGCAAAAAAACAATCAGCGCTCATTCTACCTTAAGAAATTTCACAATTATTACACTAGGCACGAAGGATGCACGTTGTGTGTGAGGGTGTTTGTGTGTGAGTGTGTGTGCGTGTGAGTGTGTGTGCGTGTGCGTGTGAGTGTGTGCGCATGTGAGTGTGTGTATGTGAGTCTTACATGCAGTGGGCGTAGGTAATTGATGGAGTCCCTCCACCACTGGGAGTCACTGACAGCACTAAACACAGCCTTGGTGCTTAAGGTGGTATTGGTCAGAACCTCCATGGTGCTTATGGTGGTATTGGTCAGAACCTCCATGGTGCGAGCCGTGGTTCTGTGCAGCAGGTCCGCCGAATGAGCCGGGCCAGAACCAGTAGAGACCGAACCGGTGCCGGCAGACTGCATCAGCCCACCAAACAAACAAACAAACAAACAAACACCCCCCCCCCAAAAAAACCAAAACAAAACAGTTAGGCTTCAGCCCAATCGCAACTAATGAAAACGAGGGTTTTTTTTAAATACAGTCTATCAGAGGGTAAAAAGTACACTGCTGGCCAATGGGCCGTGACACAGTAAATGTAAAAGCCTATGAGAAGCCGATAATGATGCCGAGCTTTCACTGCATAGAGTACGTGTCTGAGGACACAATGACTCTAACACCCCCCATTTTGGTGTTCCAAAGTTAAGACTTCGTTTTGTATCTAAATAACTTCCAACACTAGTGTTCTTCCAGAATCCGCTGTTGCAAACATTGCCACAAAATATTATTTTTACTTATTTTCTCCCAAAAGTTTTAGGGCTTTGAGACTGCGGATTTAACTAAATTTAACCAAAGACTGAGATTGGGAACATCCCAAAATGCACTGCGGTGTAATTATACGATTCTTTAACTGCAGGCTAATTAGTTGTCGTTAAGTGTTGTGCCCCGGGTTTTTGTAGAGCAATAAAAACAGCAACAACTCCGTTAAGAGCAGGCAACTACACAAGCAAAGAAGGAGAGAGAGAGAGAGAGAGAGAGAGAGAGAGAGAGAGAGAGAGAGAGATAAAAATGCTATTTGTAATGTTAAACCAACCCTGCCCTAACAACACTGTTAGAAAAAGAAAAAAAAAGGGGGGTCTCTGACTCTAACGCTCTGGCCATGCAGGGGGGGAGGACGGAGAACATGAAGGTAAAACACTCTGATGATATCAGCGGTGCTTTTTGGCTAAAGCAAGTTCCTTTGACCGTCTGCCGCGCGGGAACGGAGAGAGGAGCCTGAGAGGCGCTTAACGAGGCTTCTAATGAGACAAAGTCGCTGTTTTTGTTTTTGTCGTTTGTGTTGGAACACAACAGTGCTTTTGTGGTGACAGATGTGTGTGTGTGTGTGTGTGTGTGTGTGCGTGCTTGTGCGTGCATGTGTATGTGTGTGTGGTAGCTCGCCAAAACATTCCTGTTTCATCTCATCAATACTTCAGTTAGATTTAAAAAGAGCCGTTTAGAGTTGCAGTCTGAACACAGAGCTAACACACACACACACACACACACACACGAGGCAGCGTGTATGAATGGTTAAGCACTCTCCTGGCTTTAGTAGTGTTTATAGAGGGACAGACCTGTTTATAAATAAACCAGCATGGCTCTTAAAGCCTCATATATACAGTGCATGAAAAATGCAGAATGAGTTTTATGATCAGAACCACACAAACACACACACACACACACACACGCCCATACACATGCACACATGCACACATGCACCCACATCCACACCCACACACATACACTTAGTGGAGACCAGAGACTTTATTGGCCACTCACTGCAGTTATCTGGAGTGGGGAAGTATGTATGTGTGTGTGTGTGTGTGTGTGCGCACATGTCCGTGTGTGTCTGTCCGTGTGTGTGTGTGTGTGTATGCATGTATGTATGTGTGTCAGAGTCTATAGACACTGCTGTAATAACAATTTGTTTGACTGGATAATTAAAGTCCACTGAAAGATCAGAGTCGGAGTGCACTATACCGCTAGTCTCATCATATGATACACACACACACACACGCACACACACGCACGCACACCACACACACACACCACACATACACACACACACACACGCACGCACACCACACACGCACACCACACACACACACAGAGTTCTCTCCTGTGCTCAGGAGAGTGTAACCTATGTAAACCGTATTGAACAGCATGGGACTCTGACCATGAGATTTCTATGCTGTGAAACAGAGATGAATAAACAGAGATGAAGAAATTGAATGTGAATGAATGAATATGAATATGCAAATATGAATATGCGAATGAGGAGTCATTCAGACCTGGCCTGACTCCTCCCCCGGGATGTCTGGTCTGGATTTGGACGAGTCCTTCTGATAATTCACCGCCTGACAGAGAACCTGAGAGAGAGACAGAAAGAGAGACAGAGAGAGAGAGAGGAAGAAGAAGAAAGAGAAAGAGAGAGACAGAAAGAGACAAAGATAGACAGAGAGAGAGAGAGAGATGTGAAAAGCTCCAACATGGAAAAAGTTCGAAATTCACTCATTTTTCCACTTTATTGTCTATTTTTCACGTGGGTTCAAATACTAGCTTTTTTTTTTATTTAATTTTTTTTCTTTTGAGACAAGTTATACGAATCAGTATTTGCTCATGAAAACGGCAGTATGACTCACAGCAATATGACGGAAAGGGAAAAAAAAAATTGCATGGCAGGGTTTATATTCGACTCATGTAAAAGTGCTCTCTAAACAAGGCAGGCTCTCAGGTCTGATTTTACGAATGCCGCTCTTTTGTGCATATGCCAATTCACCAATCTTCCCCACCGAGACTTTAATGGGGGTCCAGCAGAGAAAGCCCCTGAGTACAGAAGGGCCATTCTTAAAGTGAGGGGTTGGAGAGTGGGTCGGTCGTGCGTGTGTGTGTGTGTGTGCCTGTGTGTGTGTGTGTGGTGTGGCGTGTGTGTGTGTGTGTTGTGTGTGTGTGTGTTGGGGGTATTGTTTTGTTGCCATCCGTGCCATCCGTGCCATCCATGACGTTTTTTCACGTCATTCTCGTTTTCATGTGAATAACGAGAGGCGGACAGGACCAGAGGAAAACTCGGAAAAGGCCAATCAGGGGACAATGTGACCCTGCGTGAGAACGGCCGCCGGGTCTGAGTCGGCAGGAAGTTATGGGCGGCGTGAAGAAAGAGAAAAGCTTTGAATCTGAAAGGCTGTGGTTGTTCTGTTCACTCTGTGAGGACTGTGTCTGAGTGACATTGAACTGAATGAGTTCCAACAGAAAAAAAAAAAAAAGATGATTTGAGGTGGTTGAGAGTCCGTTTAAAAAGGGAGGCACTCCTTGAGAGGTTTAATCAAGTCTGCAAAGAATCAAAAAGAAAGCAAAAGCAGGACAAAAATAAGACTAAACTAGACTAAAAGTATGTGCTGAAAAAGGATGAGTGAAAGATCCGAGAAAGCAGTGGAAAGTGAAAATGGAGCTAGTGGTTTTTTTGGCTGTTTTTTTTTTTTGAGGTGATTAGTTCCCGAGGTCAGTGGCCAACAGACTAAATCTGAGACAGTATTTGAATAATTCCACCCTGTTCCCGAGGTCAGTGTTCAACAGACTAAATCTAAGACAGTATTTGAATAACTCCACCCTGCTCCCAGTATGTCTGAACTGCAGCTTTAAACTGTGAACTTGCTGCTTTTACTGAAGAGAATAGATGGCAGTTTTGATGAAGATTTTCTAAGGTATTAATGCAATGTTTGTCTGGTATTTGATCCACCACGCTTGGACCCGTTGAGATTTTTAATAACTTCGGTGGAAAAGGATGGTTTGATTGAGTTGGGGGTTGTAGACTGAGGGGAGGGGAGGGGGAATGGGGGGGGTATCAGAAGATTAAAATAAGAGCAAAGGACGAGAGTTTACCTGTGTCTGCAGAGAGCTGGAAGCAGCCAGAAGTTTTTGGATGCTGGCGGGGGGGCAGTGTGTGAGAGCGAAAGCCATGAGCTCCTGACGAGACGTCAGGTGTGTGTAGTTCTCACACTGACCGAGCTGAGCACACACATCCCAACCCGCACTGTACCCTGCAGAGAGAGAGAGACAGAGAGAGAGAGAGAGAGAAAGAGAGAGACAGGGGGGGGGGGGGGTAGAGAGAGAGAGAGAGAGAGAGAGAAAGAGAGAGCGAGAGAGAGAAAGAGAGAAAGAGAAAGAGAGAAAGAGAGAGAGAGAGAGAGAGAGAGAGAGAGAGAGAGAGAAAGAGAGAGCGAGAGAGAGAAAGAGAGAAAGAGAAAGAGAGAAAGAGAGAGAGAGAGAAAGAGAGAGAGAGAGAGAGAGAGAGAGAGAGAGAGACGGAGAGAGAAACACTTGTAATTTTTCTAATCAGAAAATCTGTACTTTTTCTGCTCTGTGTTCTGCAATGATTTCCAGAATCTTTAGCGATAATTAACTGATCCTGCTTTGCAGTTCTTTGAGGTTTTTTTTTTTTTTTTTTTTCCCCTACTGTGTCTCACAAAGGCATCTATGTTTCCCACCTCTCTCTCCCTCTTTTTCTCCTTCTCTCACTCTCTCCGGTTCAGGGGCTGAGAGTGGCAGAGTAATTAGTGAACAGACCGGGAGAAATGCTAACCTATTTTCCACACTGTTGTTATTGAAGCTTTGAGACTGCGGTTGATAGCAATCAGAGATTAGCGAATCCTTTGTTCTCAACTCTCTGCTAATCTACCTGCCAAGAACACACACACACACACACACACACACACAGCACTATCTCTACTCCTTATCTGATGCGGTTCAAGCCAGCTGAAGCTTACACCACTCTCACACCCAGAGGA
>NC_044498.1:5652564-5655064 GCF_902362185.1 Chanos chanos
TCACCTGATAAAATACAAACTTGACCCAAAGGCATAGAGGGAGGGAGAGAGAGAGAGAGAGAGAGAGAGACAGAGACAGAGAGAGATGGAGATGCAAAGAGACAGAAAGAGATGGAGAGAGAGAGAGAGAGAGACAGAGAGATTATTCAAAGACAGTCCTGGCTATATTATAACAGATGAAGATGTGAAATGTCAGGGTTTGACGCTTCGTTTCAACTTATTTAAAAACAAACAAACAAATAAATAAATAACAAACAGCCTTTAGATGGGCTGATGTTTGAACGATGAGGAGCATCTGTTCTGGTGAAATCCCTCTTCTGAGAGCCGATTGGTCGGGCATTGAGTGATATTTGAAATGCTGGTAATTGGCTTGTGGTGGGTTGCTCTCACACTGGGCCCGTGTGATGCCTCACTGAACCTGGTGATAAAATATTGAGCAGATAAAGAACCTCTGTGATGGAAGATCCCGCTGACTGGCACACCGGGCTGGGGCGGGCGGGAGGTGTGAGGTCAAACTGACGGGGGGGGGGGGGGGGGGGGGGGGGGGGGGGGGGGGGGAGACAGAACCCCTGCAACCACACCTCCCCCCGTGGAGCAACACCTGAGCCTCCCTCCTCCTCATCGACCACTCAGCATCATCTGACAAATGCATTAACTCACCTCCGATTAAACACTTAAGTGTCAGTGATGAGTGTGTGAACATGAAAAAGCGTGCGTGTGTGTGTGTGTGCGTGCGTGTGTGTGTGTGTGTGTGCGTGTGTGTGTGTGTGTGTGTGTAAGAGTGAGAGGAGGGAAGGAGGTATGTGTGTTAATCTGTCCCTGTGTCTTTCTCTCAGGCTCCTAGAGTAGCAGCTAGTTTTTTAAAAAAAAAAAAAGTATTCTAAAGGTTTTCGGGGCTTGAGCAGCTGAACAAAAACTCAACAAAACAACAACAAACACCTGAAGCTATAGGCTGGCGGGATGCTGACGCTTCTGTGTGTGTGCTGCTTTGTCTTCTGGGAATGCCAAGGTATACTGTAACCTGAGCATAGCTGCGGCTATACAGAGAGCATAGCCAACGGAAAGGTGACACTACAGAGGGAGAGAGGTTTTTCGTTTTTTTTAAATATAACGCAAGACTCTTCTCGAAGATTTTTCATATAAGGCTCAGAACAGAAGTCAAGCCCATCTAGCTGACAGCTGCCAGAGTAAAACTCTGTCTTCTGACAAACAATAAGTGTACTTTTTCACTTTTCATGTCCACAACAGGCTTGATCAGTGCAGGGCTGACAGCTACGAGACACAGACAGAACAAGGACAATAGTACGCTGGCCCCGAATATTTAGAGGAAAGACAAAGAAAGAGAGAAAGAGAGAGAAACCAAAACAGAATGAGAAAAATGTGGAAGAGAGAGAGAGAGAGAGAGAGAGAGAGAGAGAGAAAGCGAGAGAGAGGTGAGAGGAATCTGAGGAAAAACATGAAAGAAGACAGAGTTTTATAATGTTCAAAAGTGTGTTGGATGTCGTCAAATGCCAAACCTTTCAACGATCTGAAGGAAGACAAGATTATTGTAATTTTCATACATTTTCCTGCTGGCGTACTGCTGTTGACGCCGACCCCACCTTTCCTCCCACAAGCAAAGCTTCCCATTCACCACGCAATACAGAGACAGAGAATGCCACTGCACTGCAGCTGTCTGCGTCTCAAGCAGATCCATTCTCAGGGAATCAGATTTTGACACATCAATAAGGATCGGATCACAGGTCAGCGTATCACATGTATTCATCCTCTAGACACACACACACACACACCCACACACTCACAGAGACAGTGGCAAGTTACCTTGTAAGGGCAGTATTTTGACGTTAAAATGCTCCAGATGTGAGAGCGCAGTGATGAGGTCCAGCTCCTCTTGAACCAGTGGAGGATGGTCACTGATCAATGACAAACAGGACCTGAGAACACACACACACACACACACATAAACACAAACACACACAAACACAATTGAAAACTTCTCACTTCAGTGAGACAGAAAGAGAAATCCTAACAGAAAAAGAACTTTCAAACTTCCAAGTGAACGTGTAGTGACAGCCTGATTAGAAAAATGTCTCCTTTTCATCTTGGAGTGAAAAAAAAAAACACAAAACACTTGATACTCTTACTTTTAAAATAGAACCTACAGCTTTCAAAACAACAACCATGGAACCCTAAACCATGGAACACCCCCCCACACACACACACACACACACACACACACAAACAAACAAAAAAACAGGGTTAAATATCTCCATTTGATATCTGTCCCTGGTGGTCACACATCTGCTTAAGAGAGAACACAGCAGCCGAGAGACTCTCAGAGCAATGATGTTACACATGCGTCTAGCATCAGCTCTGTGGGTTTTGAGCTTTGGAATACTGTACATGCGAATCTTTTGGTGGTTTCTTTTTCATTTTTTTTTGTTGTTGTTCTTGCTTTTGTTTCTTCCGTGAAGCACAGACACCAAAAACAACAAATTAC
>NC_044498.1:5660064-5667564 GCF_902362185.1 Chanos chanos
GGCTCAAGAGTCAGCCGCGCTCCTCCAATCAACCAACCCCCGTCTACCCTCCACAACAAGCTAATTAAACTGAAAGAGCACAGAGAATGAGAGAGAGAGAGAGAGAGTGTGTGTGGTGTGTGTGTGTGTGTGTGTGTGTGGTTTGACTTCATTTTGAAGTGGATTAATTGTTGAAATATCATCTGAGAATGAGTTGGTTAGTCTCTGTTATAGGTCACCATACTTGCTGCACCTACTATCAGCTAATGCAGAACATTCATCACTAAACCAGCTTCACTGACACACTCCAGTTCAGAAATAACTGCAGTTAGGGACTTCAAAGTCTGGTCTGTTCAAGAAAACAGAATCTTTTTACCATTTTCAAATCGACAACACTTTCAGTCTTACTGAACAACAAAGGAACAATTAAAAATTCATAACCAAGATAACGCGAAGTCTTTACTCCTTTTTAAAAATTGATTTTTTTTTTGGGTTCAATCTACGGTAACAATCTACGGTCAACAAAAATAAAAACAGGGGGAAAATTGCTGGGATGGCAGAGAATAACAATGAGAACAACAATGAATAACACTGAATATTTATTTATTTATTTTATTTATTTATTTATCCGTATTGTTCTGCGGATTGAGGGGGAGTGAAAGAAAGAGAGTTGAGCGTCGATTTTTTTTTTTTTTTTGGCAGTGAAAGGTTCAGCGGCATGTAGATTTCGTCGTGGACTACATTTGTCCTCTGCAACGCTGACTTCTTTTGAGATACTAAAGGGATCAATAAGTGCGCCTCGTTAGAGAACACGCCTGAATCACAGCAGGCTGATGTTTAGCCTGGACAATGCAGACGATGAGGGGGTAGAAAACACTTACTGCATACCAGTGGAATGGGCCTACGTGTTTCTGAGTTTCTCAGTGCGATGTCGAGAGATGATTCGAACTAACTGAACGGGCAAATAAAGAAAAGGAATGAGAGGTATTTGGCAGCAAAGGAAAAGACGGCTGAAAAACGGACTTTCCGGCAGTCAGGAATGCGACGAGGCTTCGCGCAAAACACAACCTCGACTCTAGAAAAACAAACGTCTAATCACACGTCATTAAACTCGACCCAGACGCTAAAATGAGAACTAACGGGAGCAAAATGCAACATTCCTTCGTTCGAGGTGTCATTAGACGAAAGGCTTTTGAACTGACTATAAACACTAAAGCCGTCTTCTCATATGAACTCCAGACAATGTCCGGAGAATCAGGTCTGGACATCGTCCGGAGTTGCCCCCTCACACGACGGGAGGTTGTCCGTGCCAGACGCGTTCTCACCTGCTGGAAGCGCTCCGTTTGGTTTGGGTGAGGGGTGGCGCCTGGGTAGAGCGTGCAGGACGCGACGCAAAAAGCAGGCTGCCGAAATCACGGCGTTTTGTTTGCAGCACAATGAAGATGGCGAACGAGGCTACCGACTCATCCGTAACGATGAGTGTTTTCACGTTGATCTCAACACTACATGTGTTTGGACATATGCGCAACATCAACGAAAGAGTGGAAAGCCATACACAGGCAGGGAGAAAAGAGTACGAAGCAGCTACATCCCGTGCATTAAGATTCCACTGTATTCTTACGGTTTCGCACCAGTCGCCCGACAGAAACGGCATCAGCACGTCCACTCACTCGCTGTGAATTCTCTGGACAATGCCCTGCTCTATTCGCACATGGACCCAGTCGGACATGACATGGACTTTGTGCTAGGAAGCTGGCAGGGAAAAGTCCGTTTCATGTCCGGTCCAGCTGATTCGCACATTTGCGTTCTCAGATACAGCCCCTCTGGGTAATGTCTGGATAAGTTCAGGGCTGCAGTGCATGTCTGAAACTGGCATAATATTAGCATGCTGGAACTCGGCTAGCGCAGCCACTGGAAACACGTCAAGTCCCCACACAGCAGAGTTGTTTTCCCGAGAACGAGACAGGAAGATGAAAAGGTGAAAAATTGGAAAGGAAAACTTTTCCTTCGAGGTGTAATTACAGCGTTATTCTGTTGTTATTTCATGGGTAAGACACGTGTTTTATTTAAAATCTCTCACATGTACGTGTTGACAGAAGGTCATTTATTCTCTGTCCTCTCTGTCTATTCATGCCCTGTGTAACCTCTGCAGCCTGAGACAAAGTATCAGCATCACTGTTACCATTAAAGTGACAGCTGTAACACAGGTGTGTGTGTGTGTGTGTGTGTGTGTGTGTGTGTGCGCACGCATGTGTGCCGTACCTGCCGGCAGGTTTCTGGCTCCAGACAGGTGTAGACATTCTGTTGCATTTCCAGCAGGTCCTGCAGTAAACCTCTCCACATTGTCTCACTGGCCGGAGGATTTCTGACAAACATGAACATTGTGAACTGGGTGGAGTGTGTGTGTGTGTGTGTGTGTGTGTGTGTTTGTATTACAGCACAGCTGTGTGTGTGTGTGTGAGTTTGTATTACAGCACAGCTGCGTGTATGTGTGTGTGTGTGTTTGTATTACAGCACAGCTGTGTGTGTGTGTGTGTGTGTGCGTGTGTGTGTGTTTGTATTTCAGCACAGCTCTGTGTGTGTGTGTGCGTGTGTGTGTGTTTGTATTACAGCACAGCTCTGTGTGTGTGTGTGTGTGTGTGTGTGTGTGTGTGTGTGTGTGTGTGCGCATGTGTGTGCGTGAGACGTACTTGCGTCCCATGTGTCTGGTCAGTTTGACAATCAGCTGATGAGCCTCCTCTTTGCTGCTCTGACTGTTCTTCACAAACGAGATGGGCTTCTGAAGACCATACTTCTCCAACACCTCCGCCACACTGACACACAGACAGAGAGAGAGAGACAGAGAGAGAGAGAAAAACAGAGACAGAGAGAGACAGTCAGAAAAAGGGAAGGACACTTCTCATTCTGTGTTGCAATCTTATGTAAGCTGACGGACATGTGTACAGTTTCAGGTCATGATTAAAGTGTACATGCAAACATGTAATACAAATGCCTCACAGCATTTGCAGGGCCAGCTAACACACTATGCTAACACACACCTCAGACCATCGCTCAGTACTGAAGTCACTGACATGGACACAAATCTCCAACAGCCAGGATAAATATTACATATTACTTAGCGACAGGATTTGGAGTTTGGCATGAAATCAGAATTTCGCCTCTTTCGGGAGTTTTTCAGCCTCCTCTCTCTCGCCCTTACACACACCACACACATCACTTTTAAAGGTTCACTTTCACGGCGGTTTGAGTGCCTAGCACACGGCTCTGATGACACTTCTTAAAAGTTAAAAGTGTAAAAAAAGAAAAAAAAAAAATTAAGCTGATAATTTTTTCTCTCGCTCTCCTAAATTTGCCTGACGCTTAGGTACATACGGTAATGAGTGCTTTAATAACGCTGTCTCCTTCTGGAGACGGCATTTTTATTTATTTATTTATTTATTTATTTTACAGTTTCTATGTGAATAAAAGTGATTTTTATTTGACTCCCAAAGCTACGCTTTACACAGCCCACTACCTGTTTAACATGGAAATGGAACAGACGGAGGCAGAGAGAAAAGAGAAAGGGATAGAGAGAGAGAGAGAGAGAGATGTGGGAGAAATGCGAGATAAATAAAGGCAGAGAGAGAGAGGGCAGGAGGGTAGGGAGGAAAAGATGGTACAGAGGAGACGCATAAAAAGGAAGACAAAGAGAGAGAGACAGATGCAGGGGGAAAGACGCGGTCACAAAGACAAAGGCAGAAAAATAGGGAGGGAGAGAGAGAGAGAGAGGGGAAGAGAGAGAGAGAGAGACAGAGACAGAGAGAGAGAGAGAGAGAGGGGGGGGAGAGAGAGAGAGAGAGAGGGGAAGAGAGAGAGAGAGAGAGAGAGAGAGAGAGAGAGGGGAAGAGAGAGAGAGAGAGAGAGAGAGAGGGAAAGAGAGAGAAAGAAAGAGAGAGAGAGAGGGGAAGAGAGAGAGAGAGAGAGAGAGAGAGAGAGAGAGAGGGGAAGAGAGAGAGAGAGAGACAGAGAGAGAGAGGGAAAGAGAGAGAAAGAAAGAGAGAGAGAGAGGGGAAGAGAGAGAGAGAGAGAGAGAGAGAGAGAGAGAGAGAGAGAGAGAGAGAGAGAGAGAGGGGAAGAGATAAGAGATGGGTCGTAGAGATAAGTCTTTTCTTTTTCCTCAGCTGCATTTCTGAGCCATGTGAAAGATGTGGTGTGTGTGTGCGTGTGTGCGCGTGTGTGTGTGCATGTGTGTGTGTTTCCAAACAAGCATTTGCAGACTGTTCTTCCAGAGCAGATTAAGACTGACACACTCCGTCTCTAACGAAGAGCCTCATGTATTCATTACACCACTGCTACCAAAGCATCCCTCAAGGATTATGCTAATTGCTAGGGTTGTGATTTCATTTGAGGACTTGAAAAGACTTTAAAGGAACATCTTTCTGAGAACACTCTGGGTCTGGCGTGAGAAGCTACAGAATGGAGTACACAGAAAAATGATGTTCATCGTATTATGTTCATAAACCTCATTTATTTTTTAACAGAGGGAGCAAGTGTAGGGTTTTTTTTTTTCGCTCCCAGATTCTGAATTTAAAGGAGAACAAAGAGGGTTTTTTGTTTATTTTCCCTCCCTCGTTCCTTTTCAGTCTTTTGTGTGTGTGTGTGTGTGTGTGTGTGTTTTCCTTACCTGAGGTGTTTTTCTAGTGTGTCTACTTGGTCATGCAGAGCTCTAGTTGCCTCTGTCTCTCGCCTGTGTGTAAAAGAGAGAAATAAAAACAATGCATAACCAAACTTTTTTTTTTTTTTTCAATGACTGCCTCCTCTGTCTTTAAAAACAGTTTTGTGTATATGTGTACATAGTCATATATATTTTGCTCAGCTGCACACCTTGAATGGTGAGACGCTGTTGCAATGGTAAAATGCAATACGGTTCTGGCCACCAGGGGGCAATTTCGGTGATGTGTCCTTTAATTCAGTATCTCTTAACAACTAAGGTCAAAACAAACATTCGCTATAACACATTAAACAATTATGGCAAAGAATAATGAGATATTGCCATGTAACCCAATGTCCTGTGTGGATTTATCCTACAATGTCCTTTCCTGCCTCACACTGCCTTGTTCTGTCCTGTTCAGCTCCGTCATTTTCCATCCAGTCAGATCACACCATACCCTCACTAACTTTTAGCATTTTAACCTGAGTTATAAAACCAACGTACTGTTACGGTTTCTGTTCTGTTGTAACTGTTTCTATCACTTTTACTGCCACTGTATCTGTTTCTGTTCTGTTGTAACTGTCTCTGTTACTGTAACTCACAGTGGGGCTGCTAATCTCACTAACTGTATTTGTTAATGTTGCTGTATTTGCTACTGTTACTGTAAGTGTTATCATTACTGTCATTTAAAAAAAGCAAAAAACAAAACAAAACAAAAACATTAAAGAAAAAACAGTAATTCAGTAAATCATGTGTTATCAAGCTTATAAAACCAAAACCCAATCAGAAAAATGACTCAAAGAACTAAAAATCCAATGTTACACACAAAAATCAACATTTCATTTTAGATCTATGTCTATATCTATATATCTACATCTCCATCTATCTATCTATCTAGAGAGAGAGAGAGAGAGAGAGAAAGAGTATATATATAGTTCTGTATCCAAAGTGCTGTAACACACATAAACATAGCCTCACAGTGGTAAAACAGCACTTCCATTAGAAATGCCACCAGGTAATGTTTAAAGCCATATATTACCCACTGGCACAGAGCCCCAGGCTACAAGTGAGGTTAAATGAGGCAGAGACACCTGCATGTAGATTATGCAGGGGGGAGAGATGGAGAGAGATAGAGAAGAGAGGGAGAGAGGGAGAGAGAGAGAGAGAGAGAGAGAGAGAGAGAGAGAGAGTTCTCCGGTCTACTCTGAGACACAAAAAAAAGGTCAAACTATGTCTTAGGGAAAAGCCCAACAGTACTTTACAGGGCCATTACAGAAGTGATAAAAGTTGAAGAATATAACTTTTCAAGTGTTTTTAGACAACGAATAATAAAATATACTGACACTAATGTGTAGAGGAAGTTAATGCATGGGGTCCTGTTTAAAGGACAACTGGAAAAAAAAAAGACTGCAGAAGAGAAGAAAGTGAAGAGTGTTGGGTGGGGTAGAGAAATGGTATAACAGAACAAGGGTCAGAGGAGCCGCCAGAGTTTCCCACAGCGGATCAGCCCTGAGCACAGAGAAACTCACCCACTTACTTACTGAGCAAAAACTGGCTCTGCACTAACCACCAGAGAGAGTTAGTTAGAATCTGCCTCTCTTACACGCACAAACACTCTATATCCCTCTCTCTCTCTCTCTCTCTCTCTCTCTCACACACACACACACACACACACACATCTTTACTTGTTTTTCTTGTGCCTTTCTGATCTCTGCTTATTTAAGTGTCTCCCTGACTTTTCTCTCTCTTCAAATACATCCTTCTTTTATTCCCTCCTTCTCCCCGAAAGAATGAAAATCTAATCAACAGCGGCAGAGATTGAGAGAGAGAGAGAAAAAAAAAGAGAGAGCGGGAAACAGAGAGAGGGAGAGAGGTGGGTGTGTGCGTGCGTGCATGTGTGTGTGTGTGTGTGTGAGAGAGGGATGTTTCCTATAATGAAGCGTATCAATAGATTTAAAGGCTTTTTCTCTTTGAAGAGAAGGGAAGATGCATGCGGTGATAATTCTGAGTTAATCAGTGGATGGCCTGCTGAGGGGTGTGTGTGTGTGTGTGTGTGTGTGTGTGTGTGTGTGTGTGCGTACCCGTATCCTCTCTGGGGAAGGCACTCCAGTATGTCATAACTGATGCTAAGCTGGTCGTCTCTCTCACAGCTGTATATACACTTCAGAGCCACACTCATCAGCTGGTCTGGATCTCCTATGATCTTCTGCTGGCACTGTAGGAGCACAACATCAACATCATCATCATCATCATCATCATCATCATCACCTCCACCATCATCATCATCACTGTCTTCGTCGTCATCATAAACCATCACCCTTTGCTTCAACACACATACACGCACACACACATGCATGCACACTCACACACACACACACACACACACACGCTCGTGCGTACACACACGCGCGCACGCACGCACACACATGCACAAATGCATACGCAAACGCGCGTGCGCACGCGTACACACACACACACGCGCACACACACACACACACACACACACACACACACACACACACACACAAACACAGACACACAGGCACAGAGCTTACACACAATTGCTGCCAACAGAAAAAGATCAATTTCATAAACAGTGATTAGCTTGTGCTTTCATGCAGACGTGCTTTCGGATTAAGAGAGTTTAGTGTCATATATAAAAACACAGCCCCAAGTTGTTTGGGCTCAAAGCACCCAAGAAACCTTTAAACCTTTACCAAATGAGGGAATGTCTCCTGGAAGAGCGGGACAGAGTATGGGAGAGTGGTTTCTCCAGCAGAGTTGTAGACAGTTGTAGAATCAGGGCTGCTTTTGACAGCGAGTGGTGGCCA
>NC_044498.1:5680064-5687564 GCF_902362185.1 Chanos chanos
CTGGAGTCACATAATAACCACATCAATTTTTAAAATGATCGTTCATGGTTACGCAGTCACTAAAAATATTGTTATACTGTAATTACACAGCAATAGAGGTAGCATAATTACACTTCTTATCAACACCTGATAAATAATATCTGATAAATAACACTGTTTATGACCGCTGAACTACAAAACCTGTTCCGTGGTCAATCGGGGATTGAATCTGACGACCTTTGACCCTGAAACAGAGATGCATTTGAGCCTTACCAGGCCTCAGGCAGCAGTGCGGTGTACTCGTGAGGAGAGGTGGTTTCTGGGAAGTTGCAGAGGATGGCCAGGCGATGCTGGAGAAGCTCTGAGCCGTGATAGGTGAACAGGATATCCAAGGCCTGGACGTTGCTCTCCTGAGAGAGGAAGAGAGTGTGTGTGTGTGTGTGTGTGTGTGAGTGAATGAGTGAAAGAGCATAAGAATCAGAGAATCACACCAGCAGATAAATTGGTCAACTATTACCACAGTGGGACAGAATATGCTTAGGAGCTCACTAATAAGGAAATGCTCCGTGGTACAATGCAGTATAATTCAGATTCCTCTTATTTGTAAACCAAACAGTGTAGCACTGTGTAGACAGTGTGGAGGAAAATAATGGCCATGAAACTAACTCTGAACATGTCTCTAAAGCACTGGAGACATCTGAGAACATCTGTTAAAGATTTATGAGAGAACCATGTGGCACTTTTTTATAATTCCATACAAGATCAGATGTGATGTGGTACACATTAGGTATTGATCATACAAATATCAGCATATATTTTTTTTTATTTCCTTTGTGATGAAGACACAGCAGCTGTCTGGACAAGAGATTAACTATATTACAGCTAACACACACACACACCTGTATGCAAGCACACACACGTACACACTCACGCGCGCACACACACACACACACACACACACACACACACACACACACTCACTCTCTCTCTCTTTCTCTCTCTCTCTCATATTACAATGATAGGGATCCATATTTCACACTAAAGGTTACAAGCCCATATTTGCCCATAACTATAACTCATACTCTAGTATTCAGTCAGACACACACACACACACACACACACACAGAAGAAAGCAGAGGGATTTACCCTAGCGTAAGTTCTTGCTGACAAAACAATATTCTGACTGCGGAACTTCTTAAAAAACTCAGCATCATATCTCTGCTCTGCAGCATGGGGTCCACCCAGGATCTCCTACAGAGAGAGAGGGGGAGAGAGAGAGAGAGAGAGAGAGAGAGAGAGAGAGAGAGACAAACGAACAGAGTGAACGAATTGGGTTCAGCATTAACTCCATATAATAATCTCTGAAGTAAACCCTTTAAGTCAATGCTATTTACTATAGCGTCTCTGTGAGTGTGTGTGCGTGCGTGCGTATGTGTGTGTGTGGGTGTGTATGTGTGTGTGTTGAAACAGGGAGGGATGATCAGGTATTTGAGCTTGTCACAGATCTCTGCACTATTCGTTTGTTGCTAACAACACCTACACACAAGCTAAGCACAGGTACAAAGACTAACAATCCCCATTCATCTCACTGCAGGAAGATTTATGTAAAACTCAGAGACTCTGAGAAACAGTGTGCTCTCACACACACAGACACACACACACACACACACACCACATAGTTTTGCTCCCATCAGAATCAGCTCAGACATATTACTGTACATTAGAGAAGAGCTATTATTTATTCTCCAAATCACAGTGTTCAATCTAGCCAGTTATTAATCTCACAAATCACAGTGTTCAATCTAGACAGCATTTTTCGCATTTTTTTTGGTCACTGAAACAGGGGGGTCAGAAAATGACAGTCTGATTGAGGTTGTGCTATAATCGTTAGCAGCTGTTAAGTGGCCGTGAAAAGGACTGGGCTTCACGGCGAAGTATGTGGAGGTCAGAGGAACTGACCTCGTAACCAGAGGACTGTGGGCTTCCCCACGACCCGAGCCTTAAGGCTGGATTCCCGTTTGTTCTATCATGAGACGCTTCACTGAATGAATTAAAAAACGCTAGTCCTCGGCAGTGCAGACCCACTGTTTTATCCTGTGCTTGGGTGCTCTTTAACGGTTTCTTTTACACTGTTGCATACAATGCCATGCTTTGATTTATCTTCTTATCGTTTCCATTTATGATTATTTCTGACTCCGCTCCGTTTTCACTCGGACTGGGAAGAATTTAGAGCTGCGGAGTACGTGAAATATGCATGAAAAAATGGCTCAACTATTTTTTTTAATTGGTATTTATGTTACACGGTAATAATACTCATTGTGTTCAAATGCAAAGGTAAATCAAACAAAAAACAAAACGAAACATAACAAAAATAAATAAAAGATATTACCAGAGCCTGTCCACAATGTAACAGTTACAGAAACTGATAAGCAGATATGGATAAATGGATAAAGCTATCATTATTATTATTTTTGTTGTTGTTGTTGTTGTTATTTACAGCATTTACCATGCAGGGTCTCAGACTGTGTTCAGTGTTTTCGGTGGTTGGGAGGTCATTGTTTTCGTGATCTAACCGTGGCTGGTCTTACCTCATAGGTGGCCAGTCTGTCAAGATAGGACAGGAGCTTCAGTCTGCTTCTGCACAACTCTTTCTGTTCCAGGGTCAGTCTACAACAATGACAAACACAAGGTCAGTCTGCAACAACGACAAACACAAGGTCAATCTACAACAATGACAAACACAAGGTCAGTCTACAACAACGACAAACACAAGGTCAATCTACAACAATGACAAACACAAGGTCAATCTACAAGAATGACAAACACAAGGTCAGTCTACAACAACGACAAACACAAGGTCAGTCTACAACAACGGCAGACACAAGCCTGAGTCTCTGCTGAGGTTCTGAGCAGCGCTTTTCTAATCCCTGATTATCTCCTGCTAGAGCTCTCCTCCTGTCTGAGAGGAAATCTCCATGAGGAAACTTCAAAAGCTGGCAGGACCAATAAGGACAGCAGAGGAGTAATGAGCACAAGCAGAGAGTGTGATTCTCACAGACACAAATCAAAGAACATATTAACAGCTCAACACTGAACACAGTGAGTGAAAGAGTCAGAGAGAGAGAGAGAGAGAGAGAGAGAGAAAGAGAGAGAGGGAGAGAGATAGGGATGGAGAAAGAGATGGGGGGAGAGAAAGAGAGAGAGAGAGAGAGAGAGGAGAGAGAGAGGGGAAGAGGGAGCTGGGAGTCTGATTTTAACACATAGAAATCAAGAAACGTGAGTCAGAGAGAGACTGAGAGAGAAACGGAGTGTGAGAGAGAGTGAGAGAAAGAAAGAGAGATTTTCATACATGGAAAACAAAGAACACAGAACCCAACACTGAACAAGGTGAGAGACAAAGAGAGAGACAGAGTGAAACGGAGTGAGAAAGACAGAATGAGAGACAGAGAGCAAGAGAGAGCTCAGTGTCCTCCATCTCCACATGGGAGCAGTCAGGCATTATTAGCCCTGATTAGGTGATCAAAGATGGGGTAATGTGTGGCAACTGGGGCCTGATTGCTTGTCCGTGTGTATGGATGTGTGAGAGAGACAGTCAGTCATCAGGAGATTGAGGGGAAACCTCTATGATCTCTTCTCATTCTGTGCTGTTCTGCCCTCTCTCCTCTCTCCCTCTACATTTACCCCTCTCTCTCTCTTTACCTCTACATCTATCCCCCTTTCTCTCCCTACATCTCTCTATCTCTATCTCTCTCTGCCTCTCTCTAACAGAGACTTAAGTCTGTTTATCTCCTGAATTAGTGGTCAGAGGATCCACAGTCTGAAACTCACTGCTATATACAGGATAGATGACACAAACAAACTTCCACGCCCACATCCACTGAGACACACACACGCATGCGCGCGCACACACACACACACACGCACAAGCTGAATGTATAAGTTCTGTTTGAAGTCACACTGTTTGTTGTGATAATAACATACAGTTGACTCTGTGAAGGCTTGCAGACTCTCTCTCTACGTTAATCATTCTGCCACTGAAAAAAAAAAAAAAAAAGAAGAAGAACAACACACAAACACTGTTCCTCTGCTATAAGCAATGCATACCAATGAATTCAAATCACATTTATAACCAACTGTTCTATGGGTTTGTTGCATAGTTGATTCTGATTGGTCTTCAGGGTAATCTGGCCAAAGTTTCGGACAGGAAGTAGATTTTGTGGCGGATCTATGAACGCACAAAACACTATAACAAAAATATCTTATTTATTATATCGCTAGGTCATTGCTGTTCAACTAGCATTGATGTAACCTTACTCCGCCAGCGTTTATATCCTAACATTTGACTTGATCACTCTACATTACCTTACACATTTGTGCTGTAAACACAGTTTTGATGCTGTTTTATGAACTTAGTAGTTTTCTGAAGCGTGTGATTTTTTTTCTGAAAATGTTTGGATTTAAGGTTTCCAGATAAGCATTGATGTTTGTGTCAAAAGGAGAAATGAAAAAGAGAGAATGAAGAGTTTGGGTGAGGAGTTTTAGCGACGATGAGTTTTGTGAAGATTATAAGTTTGTGCAGACTGCGTTAAGACGAACACTTTGCGAGGACTGCTTTTTCCTTCTTTCTTTTTTTGCCTTTTTTTTCATGAAGACAGCAGGAAAGGGAAAGTGAAATATTGTTGAGTTATTCTAACAGGAAATTTTATGACCATCCTGAGTAATTGTGTTTGGGTTGTACCTTGTGTCTGGTTTGAGGTAGAACTTCGAGTGAAGCTTCGAACAAGGACTGCCTGATTTGATTTTTAGCAATTTCTCGGAATAATAATAGACCACACACATGCACACACACGCACACACACACACACACACACACACACACACACACACACACACACACACACACACACACACACAGAGATAGCTGCCGAGTCTGATCGATAAGGCCCTGTTTCTATAATAGCTAAGCAGTTAAGAAGAAATTAAGGAAATGATGATCATCTTTTTTCCCTCACAGTACATGACGCCTCAGGAAAGACAGGAAATCTATTAGAGTACAACCTTTAGCCAAATGACACCGCTACTCTCAGCCTTTCTTTTCCTCTTGCTTTCTCTGTCTGCCTGTCTTTTTTCTTCTCTTTCTCTTACTGCCTCTCTCTCTCTCTCTGTCTCTTCACTGTCTGTCTTTTCTTTCTCTATACTGTCACCCTGTGTACCTCTCTGTGTCTCTCTCTCTTTCTGTCTCTGTCCATCTCACTCTAGTTCTGTCTTTGTCTTGTCTTCCTTCCTCCTTGTATAACTGTCTCTCCTTTAAAAAAAAAGAGAGAAAAAAAAAGGAAAGAAACATTACCTAGTCACTCCGTGGCTGTCAGGCTGCCCTGACTAAACTAAAGCAACGATGTATGTGTTTGTTTTAGTCCTGAGAATGATATGTTCAGATAGTGAATGGCAGTAATCTCAGAGGGTCTCTCTTTCCACTCTGTCAGCCTCTTCTTTCTCTGTCCTTCTGTTTCTCAGTCTACCTCTCTCTCTCTCTCTCTCTCCCTCCCTCTGTCTTTATTTTTTCTTTCAATCTTTCTTTTTATTTCTTTCTCTCTCTCACTCTCTCTCTCCCTCTGTCTTTATTTTTTCTTTCTTTCTTTCTCTCTCTCTCTCTGTCTCTCTCTCTGTCTCTCTCTCCGTCTCTCTCTCCGTCTCTCTCTCCGTCTCTCTCCCTGTCTCTCTCACTTTCTCATATCCCTTCTTTGGGCTCACTGATCAGAGGGGGAAGACTACTGGGAACATAATTAAGTGTAAATTAGATACAGTTCCCAATTGCACATGATGTATGCGCGTGTGTATATGTGTGTTTATGTATGTGTGTGTGTGAATATGTGTTTATGCATGCGTGCGTGTGTGTATCTGTGGCTGCGCGTGTGTGTGTGTGTGTGTGTGTGTGTATGTGTGACTGTGTTGCGTGTGTGTATGGCATTAGAGATGAGCGAGAATGAAAAGCAATGTGCTCTAGAGTGTGTAAACAATAGCATACTGATGAGTGAGAGACAATACTCATCCCAGTAACCACAGAGGGGGCTCTGAGAGTCTCTGTGTGTGTGTTTAGGTGTGTTTATGTGTGTGTGTGTGTGTGTGTGTGTGTGTGCGCGTGTGTGCGCATGTTCATGATTTGTAATCACAGAAGGCGCTTTCATTAGACCCTCAAGGGAAAAAGAACAACACAGGCATGAATTACCTCATGCAGATTAGAAACAAATCTATAAACGCTTTTCATTTCACCCTCCGCATCCCCCTCCTTCCCTCCCTCTAGGTCTTTCTCCTTCTCTGTTTATTCCTCTCCTCCTCATACCTCCGTCTCTTCATCTTCCCTCCCTCGCTTTTTTATATGTCCCCTCGGCTTCTCAACAACCCCCTCTTGTCTTTCTCCGTCTGATCCTCTTCCCTCAGTGATGTTTTTAAGAGAAAGGGTGAAAAAAATGGTGCGTGGCTGTGTGGTGTGTGTGTGTGTGTGTGTGTGTGGTGTGTGTGTGTGTGTGTGTGTGTGTGGTGTGTGTGTGTGCGTGTGTGTGTGTGTGTGTGTGTGTGTGTGGTGTGTGTGTGTGTGTGTGTGTGTGTGGTGTGTGTGTGTGCGTGTGCCTGTGTGGTGTGTGTGTGTGTGTGTGTGTGTGGTGTGTGTGTGTGTGTGTGTGTGTGGTGTGTGTGTGTGTGTGTGTGTGTGTGGTGTGTGTGTGTGCGTGTGGCTGTGTGGTGTGTGTGTGTGTGTGTGTGGTGTGTGTGTGTGTGTGTGTGTGTGTGGTGTGTGTGTGTGTGTGTGTTAAATGAGATTTGGGAAAGTATGTAAGGTGTCTATATGAAAGTCTGTGAGTATGTGTGTGTGTGTGTGTGTGTGTGTGTGTTTCACATTATACCTGCTGAAGTCCACTTTCTTGAGGAGTTCCTGCCTCTTCTTTGCTTCTTTCTCTTTTTTTCGTTCCATCTCTTCTTCCATCGAAAGAAAGTCATCATAAGGAGTGTCGTCTAAGTCAACATCACCAGGCAAAATGAACCTGGGGAGAGCACAGAGAGAGAGGGTGGAGAGAGAGGGAGAGAGGGAATGAAAGAGAGAAAAAAGAAAGAAAGAAAGAGAGAGAGAGAGAGAGAGAGAGACAGAGAGAGAGGGAGAGGGAAAGAGAGTGGGGGAGAGGGGGAGAGTGAGAGGGAAAGAAAGAGAGAAAAAAGAAAGAAAGAGTGAGAGAGAGAGAGAGAGAGAGAGAGAGAGAGAGAGGGAAAGAGAGACAGAGAGAGGAAAAAAGAGAGAATAAAAGATTATTCATGGCCTTGCACGATCTCCCAGGACAAACATAGCATCACATCATTAGAGCAGAACAGATACAGAACAAGGCATGGGAGACTACAAATAAAAAAAAAAAAATTTAAAAAAGCAAGCAAGAGAGAGGGAGAGAGAAAGATAAAACTGTGCGTGTGTGTGCGTGTTTGCATGTGTGAGCATGCATAAACACACACCTGCCGCCGTCCTCGCCGTTGCCGATG
>NC_044498.1:5690064-5710064 GCF_902362185.1 Chanos chanos
TCATATCCATCTCTGTAACAACACTGTAACAACATGAAGAGACAGTAACAACACTGTAACAACATGTAAACCTAGGGAAAGCATGCATGTGGATACACATACAGACACACACACACACTTGTGATCTTACTGTATGGGGACTTACAGTATCTATCTACCTTTTTGGGATTCCTGTGATACCAATGAATGAATTCTGCAGCCAGCCGGCCGCCCCCCCCCCCCCCCCCCCCCCCCCCCCCCCCCCGCCCTCCCCCTAACACACACACAAAAACACACATACACACACACACACACACACACCAACCTCGCCACCACTAACCACTCTAACACAAACACACACACACACGCACCCTTCTAAAGGGAGTGAGCTGATTTAGTTGTGAGAGTCTGGTGAGACACACACACAGCTGTTGAGTGGTTGAGTGGGGTTGGGCTCGGGGGCCGTGTCGTTGACGGTCTCCTGGTCTATGGCATTCTGCCACACACATTATACAGCAATAGCTACTGTTTGTCCTTCCCCCCCGTCAGATGAATTACGGCTGCTTCCTCTCCGCAGAGCGGGAGGAAATTCGGATCGTATTTTTCATTTTGTCTCAGTAAATCTCTCGTGTTCTTAAATTTTTCATAGTGATGGAGAAAGTGAGTTTAAGTGTCGGTCTCATCAGTCTTACGGTGAGAGGGGTTTCTGTTCTCTGTGCTTAACCGTGACCTTGGGTGTCTGCTCTTCTCTTTTCTTTTTTCTTTTCTTTTCTTTTCCCATCTTTGACGGCACAGAGATATTTAGCACCGGATAGCATTCTAATTAACTTCTTGACATAGTGCTTTTCCTTGCAATGTTTCAAATAAGTCTTTTTTTTTGTTTTGTTTTGTTTTGTTTCGGCCTGAGACGTTGATTTTAATCTGTTCTGGAGTCAGTCAGCAGTGCTGGTCTGAAGCTGTTGTGTGGTACTTGTTTAATCGGTTTGTCTGATTCAGAGTCAGCTGACAGAAGAGGACTTGGTTCAAGGCAGAGCTCTTGACTTTTGAGAGTTTGAGAGTACAGCGTATTTTGAGGACTTGTTTTTAGATGCATCTAGCACTTAAGATATCTCTTAAGGGGGGGGGGGGGACTGGAACACATATTTATAGCTTTGTTGCTCGCTTTAGTGAGTGGATAAAAAAAAAAAGCAAAATGAAAAAAAAAACGTAATAAACTTTTTATTTAAAAGTTAAAGTTAAAGTTAAAAATATCAGCCTAACCACGCTCTATCCCTGTTTGCTTGCCATTTCCCTCTGAACTTTTGCGTACCCTTCTCCTTGGAACATTTGATGCATTTAAGCAGAATTCTGCCTGTAGTGATTCAGTAGGACACTTGACCCTTCAAAGCGCAGTCTGAATCACTGAACGGTCCACATACCTCACATTCATATGTCACAGAGACTCACAGTCACGCTGACAGATATTCACCTCCAGATTTTCACTGGGACATTTGACTTGTGGATTTTTTTTTTTTTTAAACTTTACAATAAAAACCTTTGTGTTTTCTCCTTCAAAGCATACACTGCAAAACTAGCCTTCTCGGGGCCACTGACAGTCAGTCCCAGGGTAACCCTAATGTAACAGAGGCGTCAGGGAGGTGTGAGAGGATGAGGGATGAGCATCGAGTCACCAATGAGCATTAATCAGCTTGTTCATTCTGTGGAGGGAGCAAGAAAGGAGAGAGGGAGCCAACAGAGACTCGACACAGAGACTCAACAGAGACTGGACAGAAACTGAACACAGAGACTCAGCACAGGGACTCGACACAGAGACTCAACAGAGACTGGACAGATACTCGACACAAAGACTCCACAGGGACTCGACAGAGAGACTCAGCAGAGACTTGACAAAGAGACTCAACACAGAGACTGGACACAGAGACTGGACACAGAGACTGGACACAGAGACTGGACACAGAGCCAGAGCAGAGGTCAGACTGAGGTTGTTCACACTTATTTCTCCTGAAAGCCTGTGAGGGATGATATTGTATCAAGGTGTTTTTCTCCTCTCTCTCTCTGTCCGTCTGTGTGTGCCTGTGTTTGTGTGTGTGTTTCAGTTCTGTGTTCTAATAAACAGCAGATCTGTTTGTACTGCTGCAGACACCTACACAGCAGGGAGTGTGAAACATTTACCACCCACATCAATTACACGCACGCGCACACACACACATACACACGCACACACACGCACGCACGCACGCACGCACACACCCACACCTCCCTTTCGAATAAATCTGATTTGCTCTGTATTCAGAAAGCGCGTTGTCACAATTCCCACTTGAGTGACAAAACCTGCACCAAAACTTTACAGCCCAATAAAAACTCGCCCCTCACTCCCTCTCCCCCCCCCTCATCTCTCTCTCTCCCTCTCCTTTCCCTCCCTCTCTCCTTTCCCTTACAAGAATGAAAATATGAAATAAAAAGGTGGAGGCCGATAAGAGATCACGCCTTGTCTTATCTGCAGATGAAAGACAATAAAGAAAAGGGGGGAAGAGTGGTCCAGCCGTTTTATGAAGATAGCCTCAAGATACGGGGGATGTCTGTACAACATCACTGCCTTTATTACAGTAATTACAGACATCAGCACCTTCAAATAAAACACACGGTGCCAGAGGGGACAGACGTGATGTTACTACACCTCTCTCAGACTCAGACACATACACACACACACACACACACACACAGAGTCTCTTTCTTATCTCCGTCTCCCTCTCGTTTCTCATTCTACCTCTACGGCAAGCTCTCCCCCCGGTCGCCCTCGCGCTTTTCTTCTTCAGTCTCCGCAGTGCAAGAGGTACGATTTCGGGGAAACACCGAAACACCATCTGGTTTTGTGATGGCTCAAACGTCGTCGTATATATTTCTGCTTAACAATTAGACGCTCTTAAAGACGCGCACACACACGCTCGCGCTCGCGCGCACAAACCTCCAGACTGAGGAAGCCCCCGTCGTGAGCGGAGGTGAGGCGGGGCGAGGGTTCGAACCATTCGCAGGATTTTCCGAGCAGGTTGCGGAGCGTTCGCGCGGAGGAGACGGTAAGGGAGCCGGAACATCGGGCCAGAATCAGGGCTGCCTCGCTCCACCAGCTCACATCCACCAGAGACTGATACTGCTCCTTATCTACCACCAGGACAGAGAGAGACAGAGAGACAGAGAGAGAAGGGGGGGGGGGGGGGGGGGGGGGGGGTAGAACACATTTCCATAAACCAAGATTCAGCACATGCCAAATATTAACTTTTTTGTTTGATGGACATCAGCCCCGCAGTGCTTAGGAAAAGTTTTGAAATGTTTGCCTCATACGTAGCTTTAATTTGCTGAGAAAACAACACCACTGAGCGCTGAGCTGAGCTGGAACAACAGCGCAGTCTGCGTTTTATTGTGGTCTGCAGTTGTCCATGTGAAAACCTCGTTCAGTTTTATACATTACATTAACATCTGCCCAGCACACAGTTGTTCAGTTTGGGATATGTACTGAACCGTAAGCCTTGTAACAAAACAGTTGTTTAAGAATTCTTGAACCATAACACCCCTAAGTGTGTGTGTGTGAGCGAGAGACAGAGAGACAGAGAGAGAGAGAGAGATTAAGCAGCTAGAACTGAACTAAGAGACAGAATGAAAGAGAGAGAGAAAGAACGACACAGAGGGGAGGTCAGACGAAAACATCTGAATGTTGTACTGCTCACGGGTCATCACCAAAGCAAACAAACACTTTTGTTAAATGGTTCTCTCTCCTTTAGTCACACCTACACCACACAAACAATCCCCTCTGACAAGTGTGTGTTTTTTTTTCAGGTTTTTATGTTCGTGTGTGTGTGTGTGTGTGTGTGTGTGTGCGTGCGTGTGTGTCTTTGTGCATGTTTGTGTGTGTGTGAGTGTGTGAGCGTGTGTGTTTGTGTATGTTTGTGCATGTGTGTGTATGTGTGTGAGAGTGTGTGTGTGTGTGAGTGTGTGTGTGTGTGTCTGTGGCACTTGAGAAACAACCTACCTTTTATTTTCTTTCTCTTCTCCAGAGAAGTCTTCCACTCAGGATTGATTTCATCAAATCCAGGCTGAAAGAGACAAACACAGAGAAAAAGGGTGAAGGGATGAAGGTAAGGAGAGGAGGAAAGAGAGGGAGAGAGAAACAGAGAGAGAGAGAGAAATAGAGAGAGAGAGTGACAGTCACAGACTAAGAGAGAGAGAGAGAGAGAAAAAAGAGAGAGAGAGAAACAGAGAAAGAGAGAAACAGAGAGAGAGAGTGACAGTCACAGGCTAAGAGAGAGAGAGAGAGAGAAAAAAAGAGAGAGAGAAACAGAGAGAGAGAGGAAACGGAGTGCTACCTGATCCTCCTGCATCCAGCTGCGCCTGAGTTTGAACGACGGCACGTCCCACAGGCTCAGACTCCCGGAGAAGTGAATCACAGCCAGCTGTGTCCCATCAGGAGACAGACTCATCCTGAACACGCCGTCCTGAACACACACAGAGGCAGAGACACATTTACAAACACGCAAACATGCACGTACGCACAGACTCACACGCGCAATCATGTAAAAGCAAAACACACACACACACACACACACACACACACACACACAGATACACACATTTACGCACATGCACATGTAAACATGCAAATGCAAACATACACACATACATATAAATACATACATACATATGTATACATACACATGCACACACATAACCATAAACAAACACATACATATCCTCACACACACGCACATACAAAGTACACAAACAAATGCAAACACAAACACACATACACACACACACACATACACACACACACAGGCAATGTAACTGTAGTGGGCCACTCTTTGTATTGTATAGCTATGAATATGAATTTACAATTTTTCAGTTTATTTCAGAGGGAGAGAGAGAGAGAAAAAGAGAGCGTGTGCAAGAGACGGCTTGTCTGAGGCCGAGAAAAAAAATCCTGCCACAGAGCGGAGCTGCCTTACCTTCTCATTGCTTTGTCTGGAGAAGATTTTGATGCTGGGCATTCTGAAAAATCCTCTTCTCTGTGTCTGACAAACAAACAAAGCAAATTCACAGAGAACATATTCAATCAGACGCTTATTGATCAGAGCTGCTTTCAAAAAAAGAAATAAATAATAAAACGTAGACACCTCACCTACATATGAATATCGGCTCTAAATGACTGGGCCGTGTTCCACTACACTTACATGTCTCCTTTACCCTTGTGTTCCTTTCTAGTGAGGTCACTGAAATTCTAACGGGACTGAGTGTGGTGATGAAAATCCCAAACTAAACTTTACATGAATGTCTTCCAAAGTCCAAACTGTGTTTTATCCTGCTCATTAAGAGCGGCAAATGAAAAGGCAGCTCTGAAGAGATTTAGGACGGGGCCCAGTCGTTGACATTATTTAAAGACTTATTTGACACAGGTCTTATGTGAGTATACATTACAAAACCCACGACGTGGACAGGTATGGATTCCCTCGGCGGGGTGTATGTTTGCTCTTTATAATGTGCCGACCCCAATGTGTGGACAGCTGGCGGTCATGAAGTTTGTCACTCAGCCTGGCACTCACCGCGCTCACGTCGTCCTCATAGCTGGTGACCTGTTTATAATACGGTGACCCCGACAGTATCCGCCAAGCCGTGATCCCGCAGTGGGTCGCCTTAGACGCCTCGGCGCCGCCCGACTCACAGCCACCGACCAGCAGCAACCTGAGAAGGTCGGTAACACATCATCGGCATGAGACAAGGTTAAACGCACACCGACGACCTCTGACCCGAGGCTACTGGTGAGGATTTAAAGGATAAATGGGAGATTTAGGAGAAAATGAGAGAAGAGAGAGAGAAGCTGAGACAGTCAGAGGTGAGTCCACATCCCTCACTACCAATGTGTACGCATCATCACCAGGAGACACAAGAATACCAAGAAAAGAGGGAATATCAGCAACATTACATTATCAAACAGAGGGAGGAGATAAAAGTCCCCCTAAAGAGTTGAATGAAGGACAGAAGGACAGCAAGACAGAAAGAGAGAGAGAGAGAGAGAGAGAGAGAGAAGGCCTGACTGGCTTAGTGATAGGAGAAAGGCGAGAGAGAAGAGGATTGTCTCAAAGCCAGACCTTCCAGAAACTTCTGCTAATCAGTCAGAGCAAGCAGCAGTGTGAAAGGCTGATAAGACCAAAAGGAGAATACTTCAAATCTGATCCAGACACGACTAACATGAGTAAACCTTCTCAAACACATACACACACACACTTTAAAAAGAAGAAATACACACTAGATAAAGACTGCCCCCTGGTGGTATAGGTATAGACAGAGATTCTATAAACACTGCTGTGCCTTCATACAAACCCATAAACATATTGCAAATGCAGGATAGAAAAATCTGAACTCACAGTGTGTTTAAGGGCTTAATTACATACCGGAACTGCAGAATCATATGCAATGACATTAACTTTGAGATTTCCAGTCGTCTACTCATGGTATCGATTTGAACGAAGTTTCCTACTCACTGCAGTCATGACCAGTAACTATTACCAATCAGGAGTCAGGATGGGCTCCATTTGACCTCTCACTGACCTGTGACCAGGGTGGTAGATTGCCGTGGTGATGCCGTTGGAATAGTGGGTGGAGAAAGAAAAATTGTGGTTCTCCTGGAAGCTCTGATTAGTTCCCACACTGAAAGTGAGAGAGAGAGAGAGAGAGGGAGAGAGGGAGAGAGCGTGAGTGAGTGCAAGAGAGGCTGAAACTGTGTGATTACAGACAGCTATTTCTAACGGCCAGCAGTGCCCACATAGATGCAGTTCCACTCTTCTTCATCATGTAAAACAACATCACCTGCCACTGCTGGCCGTTGTCTCCGTTCTGAAGCAAACAGGGCTCCCACACTTTCTTAAACATCAAATTCAAGGACTTTTCAAGGACGTTCCAGGTCCAGTTTCCTCAAATGCGAGGGCCCAATATGGCATCGTTTGAGACACCGATCAAGGTTAATTACTGTTATAACGGTGAGGATTTCTATAATGAGAACTAGCAGACCGAAGGTTCGCTTAGCGTTAGCTCTCTCGCTTGCTTGCCGCTGTTTAACCCTGCATCGTTCGACTTCAATCATTCATGCACGCACGCATGTGCCCGTCGCACTTTCTCGAGGGGAATGTGGCACGTGACACAAGGACGCTCAGACGGCGGGAGACAGGCAGGCAGATGGCGGAGCGTAGCCTATTAACTAATGTTAAGTGACAAAAACATATCAAAAGAGCTTCGATTTTTTATTCTTGCACAAAATATACAAATTCAAGCCGTTTTCAATGACCCCGTGTCTATTTGTGCGTATTTTCTAAACCTTTCAAGGCCTTGATTCCTTTTACTCAAATTCACAAACTTTCAGGGATTTCAAGGACAGCAAACCAGTGAACCCCGTTCCAAACGAAGAGCGTTCACAATTCACTGCCAAACGACTCTCACAGTCCATACGCTAACCGATCGGTTCAGTCTACCCATGAAACACCTTAGTATACAGTATAACCTGTAATAAGAGTATTTCTAATCAAAGATAATAATGAACCACTGAAATCTGCTCCACAGATTATTCGGTTCACAACAGCACTGTGTAACAGCTTAGTCTGCATTAGTCTACATTATCCGCGTCTCACACAGAGAGCGGATTTGGACGTCCGCTGAAGGATAGAACTGTTGTTTATAAGGAACGTCTATCAAATTAAACGGCCTGCTTGTGAAATTGGAGATAATTTAATGACAATCTTTAAGGCAGTTTTTCCGTGTGTGTATGAGCTGTGTGGGACTCCTCTGAGGAGGACGACACATTGTGAAGTCGTAAAATTCCGATTCCAAACAACTTTGAAAAGAAAACAAACAAACACGGAACCAAATCTAAATTACACACACTCACACATGCACCGACTGAAAACAGCTCTCTCTCTCTCTCTCTCTCTTTCTGCGCTTCAAAGCCCCTTTGCCTCTATTTAGGACCACAAATTTTCAAAAAAAAAAAAAAGAAAGAAAGAAGAAAAAAAGACTCCTCATCAAAAACAGACTTCGGAGCTCTTACGCTCAGTCATTGGAGGACAGAGACTCTGAAGACTTTCAAAATTTCATTTGCTGATCTGACACAGAGGAATCAGAGAATTTGTACAAGCTGCATTTTTCTTACGACTCTGAGTAGATAAGAAAGGGGCTTTAAATAAACTGTTCTGCTTGCAGAAATGTGAGCTTTTCATTTTTAACATGAATAAACACAAATTCAGGCGGAGTGTGGTTCATTTTTACTAAAGAATTTGGCCCAGGTCCAATTCAATTACCCAGATTTCCTTTGGAAAGGAAAGAAAGAACACAGGATGAGTCAGACTGGTCATGAGGTGTGTGTGTGTGTGTGAATGTCTTCTTTTCTTTATGGTCAGCACAAATACACTATTGACTCATCAAAGATATTAAGACAGACATGAGAAAGCACTAGAAATGTCAGGGAACTTGAGTCAGTCCGTCTCCCCCTCTCTCTCTTTCTCTCATTCTCACACACACACACACACACGCACACACACACACACAGGCAGATATACACCCAAATAAAGGAAACATGATTGACTGATCTTAAGCGGAAACACTGACGTAAAAAAAAAAAAATTTTTCCTAAAACAACCAGGGAAAAACTATCCAAGTTTAAAGTCAATGAGTGCGATTTTAAAAATGAGGAAATTACAAGAAATAGCTTTTTTCGTCAAACATCACTCATATACGAAAACGAATTAAAATCAGAGGGAAAGTGTCCTTCACCGTTAATCAACACTGAGTAAGCCTGACACTCTTACATTAACCTAGCTTCAATTTCACTGAGTGCATTACCTTCCATTTTCATGCAAGTAGAAAACGTTAACAGAAACAAGTTGAGTTGGATTTCAAGAAATATATGCTGTTCTGTCCTTACCTGGACAGGTACAGTATTATATGCTGTTCTATCCTTACCTGGACAGGTACAGTATTATATGCTGTTCTGTCCTTACCTGGACAGGGACAGTATTATATGCTGTTCTATCCTTACCTGGACAGGTATTATATACTGTTCTATCCTTACCTGGACAGGTTAATATATGTACTGTACTATCCTTACCTGAACAGGTGAATATATATGCTAGTCTATCCTTACCTGGGCAGGTGAATGTATGTATGCTACTCTACCCTCACCTCACCAGGTAACTATACATGCTGTTCTATTCTTACCTGACCAGGTAGCTCTTGAGCTGGCCGCTGTAGGTGATGACAAGTAGCTCTGCTGACCACTGTGCACTGCCTGTGTACTCCAGGAAGATAAGACCTGCAGCAGCATAGCTGAAGTCCCCAGGAAAACTCACCGCCTTGAGAGAGAGAGAGAGAGAGAGAGAGAGAGACAGACAGACAGAGAATGAGAGAGATACTGGATCAAACTGAGAGACAGAGCAAGAGACACTGCACTACGTGGAAGACAGAATCGTATCCATTAACAGAAGTAAGGTTAGTGTTGAAAGGGAAGAAAAGCAGAGGTTGACATTCAGCTAGTACTTCTTCAGAGGGAGAGCTATTAAAAGAGTCAGGACGAGTCAAACTGAAAGAAAGACGGAGCAAAAGAGAGAAAGCGAGGTGATTTGTGAGATGGATAAGTCCTCCGGGGGAGCAAGGGTGGCTTAGAACAGAAAGCAGCCAGAAAATGTGCTCCTTGCTTGGGTAGTGGAGCAGGAAAAGGCTCCTCTCTGGAGAACAAAGCTTAGAGGGCAAATCTGTGCTCTCTTTGGCAGAGTAGGGCCAATTCTTCAGGAGCGAGAGAGAGAGAGAGAGACAGAGAGAGAGAGAAAGAGATAGAGAGAGAGACAGAGAGAGAGAGAAAGAGAGAGAGAGAGAGAGAGAGAGAGAGAGAGAGAGAATATGTAGGGAGCCCGAGGGCAAAAATCTCACAACCGTGAAACACGCGTCGAAATTCTGCACTGCTACTGTAATATGTCACGACGCACATATCACATTATATCACATGTAGAAAGAATGATTAAATAATTCATTACTGCTAAAATGAACCCATGTATAAATTTGATAAATATGATTTATCTAACATGATCCTGACAACATTATGTCATCTCTCTGACAGAATGAGAGAGGGAGAGAGAAAAAGAGAGACAGATAGGGAGAGAAGGAGCATGTGAGAGAATGAGAGAGAGAGAGGTAGAAGAGAGAGGTAAAACTGCATACTGGTGGTATGATGAAAAGCTCACTGCCCATCAGGTCAAACACGCGGACGGTGCCAGTGCTGTCTGCGTATGCCAAAAGGGCACAGTCGTGGCTCCATGCCACCCGACGCCACTGGGGAGAGGGGTCTTTAGGCACTGCAGGGAATGACAGGAACAGGAGAACACAACATCGACATCAACCCAACTATCAACACGTTTCAAAAATACAGAAAACAGTGAGTGTCTCATACCTGTTGACAAAGAGAGAAAGAAAGAAAGAAATAGACAGATAAACAGACAAACAAACAAACAAGTAAATAAACAGGGGAAACAAAAACTTTGAGTTTGTTGAGACCAATTTTTATTTTGCCTATAATTTTGTTCGCTAGCATTACAGATATACAAACACATGTAAAAAATGAACAAAACGCTCACAAAATTAGCCTTCGTGGGCACTAGCACGAGTGCTAGGTGGCACAGAGTAAAAATGTGCTTAATTCACCTTGGCTTTGGTTTTATTATAATAATATTATAATATAAGTTATTTGCATAAAATATGCCTTGGCACAACGTTAAAGTCTTTCTGAATTGCCCTGCAGCGCTACTGAATATTTATTAGGCTAATAGCACGCTCAGGCCACATGCGCCACTGGGAAGCCGCACACGACCAGCGTGCCACAGAGATCCTGAGTACAACGCTGGCATATCTTCAGAATAATCACCATCTGAATTTTTTCCAGGGCTCTAAACACAGAGGCATTTTAAGACCGATTACAATGAACCCTCATCCGCAATATCCACCAGGCTTCCACCGCATTGACGTCAGGACAGGAGGCGTGTCGCTCTCTCCTCAGCTGACCTCAGGGTCAGCTAGCAACGGTTTTAACACGAACGAGACTCTTAACCGTTTTGAAAGCGTGTAGATTCGTAGCGATTTTGATTTTTCAGCAGGCCCTCAGTGACTCCACTTTACCTCTGAAATTACACTAAGTGACGGCGCGAACAGCTCCGCTACACAAAAAATACAGAACCCGTAGAAGGAACAAAGATCGTTTGTTTTTATTTTCAATTAAAGTTCAAAAGACGAAAAGTAACACAAGCCGACAATCAGACACTTACACGCGAAATGACAAAGCGGAGAAAAGGAATTTATTTGCGGAAGCGTCAGCCGACAGCTCCGGCGGCCGCCTCGTAACAGAAGCGCGCTAAGAAATATCACTATGCATCACCAAGCCTTTCCTTTCAACCATAAACACAGAGATTCAAAACTCATTAACCACAGGATCAGGACTGAAACCTTTCATCTCAGAACACAACGCTGAATGCGAGGCCTTTACCTATTCAAACAGGCTACAATATAAGATCATTACCAATGCAGCCCCGACACCGAGGAAAACTACAGCCCCTGATGTCAATCAAAGTCAGCGGTTGCGAGGACAATTTCCTTATCAGTCGCGTGGCGTACAAGACCGGAAAAAGCAAGCTGGCGTATTCCATTGAACGAGAAACCGAATGCAATGCAGAAGCGAGGAGACAACCCAGTATTTCAGGTAATTTATTACGAACAACGACAATTAACATGATAATCAAACCCATAAGGAAAAGCAGTTACACGTGGACCATAAATCAAAGTTCTTCTACTAAAAGGCTAATTATCTCTTCTAAGAGTCGAGATTAATATGCCGTAGAAAAATCGGGGATGAGCGCGGGTACCTGGAAAGACTTGCGCGGGCGCATAAATCTCATTCCGTAAAAAACTTAAGTTCTTTTCGTGTGTTTTGCTGACTCAGCAAAGCTGTCCACTGAACCGTGGTCTTGCAATAAAAATGTCTCCCTCGGTATACAGTGAACTCCTGCAAGCACTCACACAGAGACCTACTACAGGACTCAAGACACTCCACAATAGGCTTCCCAGCCCTTTCAAAGTCAGTCTGAAAAAATCATATAAAACTTTGATAAAGCAGAAGCCAAAAAGTCTTGCCTTTGCAACTTTTTCAAAGAGAGGCCTTGTCATTTGTGATTAGATTTATCATTCCTCGTTTTCCTATTCAATGACAAGGGTGATCAATGGGCAACCAGACAAATGATCAGACCACTTTACACATATCATAAAGAAATAAATACCCACATAAACAGTTCCTTGTGAAGAGATATACATTGCATACATGCATACATACATACATCGCATGTACTTGATCAAGGTCTGCATCAAAGTCTTGCTCTATCTGCACACATGCAGATGACTAGGCAAACATTTGGCTACTGGCAAAACATTACAACTGAAAGAACATGCAGGCCTAATATTTCCATAAGCGGTCGGTTCACTGGTGTTAAATCGACCTGAATTTCTCTAATTATCCCGTTCCAAAAGTTCGCGGGCGTCTCTGTCTCTCACATCACCACTGATTGATTTCAGTCTCTGGGGAATTGCTATAGAGCTGCTAAAACACCAATAACATGAGACACTTTAGCCCAAACTGTTCTGAATCTCACAGCAATGGCAGAAACGTACAGAAAACAGAACTGTGTACTGCCCTCACTCTAACTCTGCTCCGTCAAGATTATTTCTCTGTCTCCGATTATTCCTTTTTTTTTTTTCCAAAAGTCCATTTTGTTTACCACCGAAGGAGTTTAATTTACACGTGGATGATGACTCCTTCTTTCGGGCGGGGGCGGGGGGGGGGGGGGGGGGGGGGGGCAGAAAATTGGACGTAATATTTCAAATATTTTCTTTTATGAAAGGGGAAAATGAAAATGACGACAAGGTGTCTCCGTATCGACATTCATGCAGAAGGCCAAATGAACCTGTTTATCAGAGCTAGGACGAGGTGAATTAGGTTTCTCCAGCAAAGGAGAGGAAGAGGTCAGCACAATCCGCCACAAACCTCCATTAAAAGTTAACGTTGTTATTACCCAGCCGTAATAATGCATTTGAAATCCTATCTCAGTGAAACAGAACTGAATTGAAATCAAATGAGAACACATAGTGAAACAGAAGGTTCGCTCTATTTAACTTCTGCAGTCCTATTTGGCTAAATGATTTGATTCTCAAAACAATACAAAAAGAAGTTTAGAAAAAGAAATAAATAAAAAGCTTTGAAAAACACAGAGGGAGAATATTAACCAAGAGTAATGAATGAGCATTTGAACTCCAATTCAACTGCGCGGTACTTTATATGCAGGAGGCATGGTTTTAAACTAATAATCGAGGAATTTAAATGGAAAAGACAACCTGACTGCATTTGGCATACCCTGTCTGACCCCTGATTAGTTTGTTTGGGAGACGCTTTTGTTAATGGTTTGGGTGATACAAGGACAGACTCATATCAATTAAACTCAAGTCTTCAGTTCCTCTCTTAATTACTGAAATGTCAATAACGGTAAAGGAGAAATCCACAGCAGAACTCGGACAAAAGTAGTCTGCCTTACGGACAGACAGAGGAACTGAGGTTCGTAAGGAAACCAGAGTATTTTTTATCAGCAGAGTGTATGTGTGAGCTACAGATTAGAGCTTTCCATAACACCCCAACAAAATCTGGTCAAATAAGACTTTTACGGCGCCTGAATGATCAGCTACATTTCGATATTTTTGCGCACCTCCCTTATTAGTGTGCTTTTATTTGGTATTCAAGAGAGGGTCAAACCTTCAGAAACTTCCATACTATTAAGTATAAATGTCGTGCCCTGTAAGAGCTTACTCAAAAGACATACAGTACAGAAATACATACAGAAATCCCACTGGCCATATTCTTTAACAACTCACTGTTTGTCTCTGATTGGCTGAGCAAAGCAGACACCAGAAATCAGCCTGAAGCGAGGATGAAAACAGCAGGGTGTGTGTTCGAGTGCGTGTGTGTGTGTGTGTGTGTGTGTGTGTGTGTAGTGGTGTGTGGGGGGTTTAAAGCTGACTGAGAAATCCTGATTGGTAGAATAACCCTTGGACTCTGGCTCTAAAAAAGCTAAATCCGAGCGACACATACAGCCAAGCTGGGGACTGCAAGTTTTCCTGGGTTTTATGATGATCCCACTCTGGTTGTCCTAGCAACAGGATTACTAACAATTCTGATTCTCTTACGCTACCTAACGTTTGCGATATATTACATTACAGTGGGCGATGGTCTGATATTTCTTTGAATAAATGAAGAGACTGTTTTTAAACCCGGCAAACCAAAGCAGGGGAGGGGGCCCTGGGCGCGCCTGAAACAGGAGAACCGTTAAAGCATTGAAAATAACGTTTTCTCCAGAGTCCTCAGACACCTCGAGTACCATACAGAGATTATCGCGATCAAAACAGTTCTGACAAATGTTCCGTAGTTTAGATGCTGTACATTTGCGTTAGTGGAGAGGAAATCTATCGTCAAGGTCAGTGACACGAATGAAATGACTGAGAAAAGCCGCTCAACCACACCATCAGGAAACATTCCAGTTAGTTTTATGGCATATTTATAGAGAGCAGAGAAAATGTTAAAATTGTTCAAAAAAAAAAAAAGAGAGAGACGAAGCCTCGTGTGGTATCCTACCTTGACATTTCCCTATGATGGAGCTAAAGTCATCTCGGGCAGACCTGGCGGAGAGAAAGAGAGAGAGAGAGAGAGAGAGAGAGAGAGAGAGAGAGGGAGCATTAGCATAGAGAGATGAGAGCATCTGCACTGTCTTCACAGTTAAGCAGTCTACTATCTCATACCTACAGAGGGAGTAAGACAGGCTCGGTTTATCTTACACGGTATTGAATAGAACAAAACATCATTCTTCCTGTGGAGACTGGAGCATTTGCACAGGGCTCTGTGTACAAACAAAACAGTCATCCTGTTTCACTGAACGAGAACATTATTATCACGATTACAAAAAACCATGTAGATGAACGAGCCCTTCTTACTCTGCACAGAGCATAATGAATCTTTGTTTCTATCTGAGACAGTGACTTACAGCCAACTTTTACATTGCACAACTCATAAATCAAACATACTCAAGCTGGGGACATTTGCAAACAGTCTAGAACAGGTTTCACGTTTAAGATACATTTTTACAGTGCAGAGGAACCATCAAGAGCAAAGCTAAAATCAAAACACAGCAAACTGTCTTGATACCGAAGGGGCGCAGAGAAACAATCTATCTCACCGGCAACTTTGCTGAGCGAGACAGTTTCAGTGACAAGAGGTGAAAAATTAACCAATTAAAGTTACAGAGCAAACAGCAAAAAAACGTCCGATCGATTCTCAGAATCACCTGATTTCAACACACTGGTCCTGTACCACGGCCAGGAGCTTTCCATTACTGTAAAAAAAAAAAAAAAACCAGATAAAATAAATAAATAAATAAATAAACAGAAGAAGGTGAAATATCAGGAGGAAAAAAAAAAGACTGAGTGAATAGGAAAACAAACATTGAGGATGAAATGTCCAAAAACAGGCAACCTTTCAACACACTTCACATGCCTCTCCATCTTTGGATCAATAGCTAATTAAAGCAGCTTGTCTGGTCTTGTTTTCTGTTTATTTGCATAATTGGGTAAGTGGCTAAAAAAACACAATGAGCTGGTGGAAGATTTTGAATTTGATGAAGATTACACGACTTTGCATCTGCAAATACTGGCTTAATTGAGATCTGAACTGCTTTGCAAGCACCACAGAACATTGTTAAACAGTAATTTACACATTGATTAATCTGAGACAAACAGACAGACACAAATACACACACACACAAAGATACACAGTCAAACAAATGAACAAACTAACGCAAAGGTTTTGTGTCCAACCAAATACAATGTAGGTGGAGTCAAACTGTCCCAGATGGGAGGGGCCACAGTAATGTGAAAGAGAGATTTGATAACTAAACATACTGTACAATATATTTACTCCTAATGTACAAAACTTGTAAGGCTGAGCAACCAGTGTTGACAAACATATTTAATAGTTTTAATCCAATCTAAAATGCGACATAAAATACTTTACATGTAGCACAGTGGACAGTGGACAACTCTCAGTATATAAATAGCATGTCAACAGTCTCCTCAGCATTATGAAAAAGCTGTAATGTTGAGCGTTAGCAGTACCTTGCGAGCACCAGCTGCCAGTTGATCTGTTTGGCTGCCAGGCGCACGAGTCCGGGCGGTAACGATGAACTTGAGGGGCTGGAACAGAAACAAGTCTGATCTGAAGATCCAGTCGATACCGGATCCAAACAACATTAACAACTTCAGTCTTAAGAGATAAGAGTTTTTATACTGAGGCCTTAAAATTTAATTAAGCCTCTTCATTAAGTTCTAAGATAACATATCTGGTTGGACACACTAATTATGTTAACTTCTTGCCTGACTGCTACCAGTTAAGTGCATAGATAAATCCAACCCTTCTCTCTCTATCTCATTTCCTTTCCCCCTACACGGACGCTGTATCACACGCAGCAGAATTTTTATGGTGGATAAACAGATCAAAAGACAAGGCATTGTGATAAGAATGCTCTGAAGCTACTCTCCAGTTGGACAGCTTTGGCTTTTGTCTAAGCTTATGTAGCTACGTGTAAAAAATCCTGCTTCGTGGGTTTTCATGTTCGGAACCACAAGAGTGGATCTCACCTGTACCAAAGGTAGTGGAGAAAGAACCGGAATGGTCCTGTGTGGCAAAATCAAATCGGAACAATCAGAGTCACTCACAGCACTAAACAAGGTGGCTTCACACAGCACAGTCTACACATGTTTATGTTGTTTTTAATGTGCTGTAATACATTACCTATCAAAATTATAGATATATGTGTGTGTGTGTGTGTATTCATTTATTCATATGTATGTACACACACACACACACATATCTATATATATCTATATCTATATCTATATCTATCTATCTATCTATATATATATACATATATATATATATTGAAGAAATGAACACAATGTAAAAATGACTGAAGTCTTGTGGCTATGCCATAAAGAGTTATCATTACATAATGCAGTTATGTAATATCTCAGTTAAACTGAATGCTGACATTCTGTGGACATGTGTTTGTAAAAACAAATATTGTCTTCAGTCAGAACAATTTGATTTGGATGTTCTTTAAATAAAAGTACATAGACTAAGCGTGAAGACAGGGGAGAGCAGAGGGGGAGCATACCTGTCACCGCTTTTGCAATAACAGACGAGTCGCGCTCCTTGAGTCCTCGCAACTGGAAATGAAAATATACATTGATCATTTGCCGATGAAAGCACCATTTGCACCATCACAGGGCAATAAAACGCAAACGTGTTCTTAAACAGACGATCAACATACGTAACTCCTCAAAAGACAGTTTGACAGCTTTGCTGAGTAATGGGAGTGAGCACATGAATGTTAGGTGTTTCATACTTCTTTACACACAGTACGAATCCAAATGTAAGACTGTTATGAGGATAAATTGTGGACACTGGGGTGAACTAACCGCACACAGCGAAACTCTAAGAAAAGCTCGCACAACTTAAACTGAACTTGAACGAATAAGCTACGTGGCTTCTGTCAGCCACCGGCGCACTTTAATACGAAACAACACAACACAGCACGTGGATGCACATCAAACAGCTTTTTGCTTAAGTGATCAAATAAACATTCATTCTTACAAACCTGTGTATCTGTTTCAGGTGGCCATTCAGTATTAATAAGTAAATCATAGAGAATATTCTCTTCTTCGTCTTCCAAAATATTATCACCAGCCATGTTTTCAGTGAACGCTACGTCAGTCTACGGCAGCCCGAGAGGTACTACTACATGAAAATCGAGGATGTTAAGTGGAAGTAAATATATTTAGGTAGATCATTCCATTTTCAGGGGCGTCTTTTTAACACATCAATCTAAACGATTTCATGATGGTTTGAACATAACGAATTAACGTACATAATTAAGACCGTCAGAGCAACAAAAATGTGCGGAACTAAAAACCGAGGAAACAAAGTCCTACCGACCGGTATAAATCCTTGCACTGTGTCAGAGATTTGCCACACGTTCCATCCGGTTAGAAGGTGTTCTATGGGCTAGACAAGACCGACAACCATGGCAGCATTTTCTGGTAAAAAAAAATACTTTTATGAATATATGCAGTATTTAAACATATTGGTTGTGTATCGGTAAAGTCTAATCAAAACAGTCAAGACAATCAAAAGCAATGTATTTCTAATCCTAATATCTGCCTGCCTTGCTCTGTAGAAATGGGAGTTATGCCAGAAATTGCACAGGCTGTTGAAGAGATGGATTGGTTGTAAGTTCTCTCATGTTCTTTTCTGGATAATGACCGGATCCGATTATATATGCTGTTTTTCGTCGAACTGAACATCTGAAAATGTCATACCACATCGCATTGTGTAGTTAGCAAAAGTGCCTTAAACAAATTTAAGTACTGCAGCGTCTCCAACCCCTTTGGCACTACGTTAGCTTGCATAGGCTAACGCCTCATAAAAACAACAGGACAGAATCTCTTTAAAGTGGATTCACAAATACATCTGCTTAAGATCTGCAAAATTGTTGTCCTTAGAATATACGACGCAGAAATGAAATTCCGAAAGGTTATGGAGAATGTTATTATAGTCATGTAAATACACGCATTCTGTGTGTAGTGTGTAAGATAAAAAAAAAAATATATATATATATATATATACACACACACACACACACACGTACGAAACGCGTATTTAGTTTGCTAAATGCTCTTTCAGATTGCCCACTGACATCCAGGCTGAGTCTATTCCGTTAATTCTCGGTGGAGGAGATGTGCTAATGGTGAGAGTAACTTCATCTACAAGTGACAATGGTCTCGTTATTCACGTGCGTTCAGTCAGTTTTCACTAACGGTAACGGTTTTTTTTTTTTTTTTTTTTTGCTTTCTGTCGTCTCAGGCTGCCGAAACCGGGAGTGGCAAAACTGGAGTGAGTGAAAACTAAAAACATACACTTGGATTATACTGTAGTCTTTTCATTCATCTTTTCCACTGTCATTGCTGAATTTGGTCAGCCGTGTCTAATGGCAGGGCACCAACACATTGTTAGCTTGCGTTAGTTTCACATTAGTCGAGCAAGTCATTTATTAGACTACCTATCAAAAACAATACTGACACGCGTTTACCCCACTGTTTACCCCCTTGAGGTAAATCAAATAGTGCCTGAGGTTAAATGGTTTGTCCTGTAGGCTTTTAGCATCCCAGTCATACAGATTGTGTATGAAACACTGAAGGACCAGCAGGAGGGGAAGACTGGTCGCGCGGCTGTGAAGACCGGAGGGGCAGGTGAGCAAAAACCGGGAGGGAGCAGTAACGGAGACAGCCTAGTAAACACGGGTTTGGGGCTTCAAATCATATCTGTTACAGCCCCCTCCCTAATGTACTCTTTGAGTATTTCATTTACACTAAGGTTCCTTCAGGACCTTATGAAGTCCAACAGAAGAATATGTTTCTCTCAATAAAACAGTGAATTAAATTAGTCAATGTAAATGAAGCAAGTACAAAACATTAAGAGTAATGTCATGCATCCTTCTACAAAATCAAGACAAGATTGTTAATCTTTGAATCCAAGGGATTCCCCCCCCCCCCCCCCCCCCCCCGTACCTGATGCTATTACTACTATAACATACTATAACTTTATTTGAAGTTAACAGTTTGTTACATCCACTGTGTTTGCTTGATGTTTCTGTGTGCCTGTTTAAATGTGTCTTCTCAGTATTTAACAAATGGCAGATGAACCCGTATGACAGAAGCCCAGCATTTGGTAAGTGATTCCATTGGCACTATGATGCACTTAGTACTGAGAATGTTCCCTTTCCGGCTGTTGTAAAAGCTCT